>NW_013666256.1:337170-351550 GCF_000517525.1 Limulus polyphemus
AAAAAAAAAACATCCGTAGATGCACACCATTCCTCTGGATGTTCATAACTTGAAGTTAGTTTTCGAAAATTAAAAACAATGAAACCCGGAAGTTAGTTAAAGTTCTGACTGTCCATCTGAATACCAGCCAAGCATGTGAATATAATTCTTGCTATATTTCGTTCTAGAATTAGACATAAAATTCTAAGCAATATCAGGCTCAAACTACTCACTCCTAAATATAGCCTGCCTACGAGAAAAGAACCCAGGCGAACAGCACCTTCTACCCACGACAGAGATGTCAAACTTGGATGGAGGTCGAGGTTAAAATAGAAGCTGGGGTTTACCCGGCTGTCACGTGAGATTTTATACAAAGCCTTTACGGAAGCTTCCCACGGTCACTAAAATCTAAGACTGCGAAGGAAACAGGTAACGACATAGAAGGAGGCTGTAGTGTCCTGGTTTGGTAAAGTTCCATGATTGGGATGGATTTCACACTGGAAGTTATTCTGCACGTAGGAAAGGAAAAAAACAAAAACCTTCTTCACAGAGTGTACCTGTAAGACTACACCTTTATCTCACTTAAGTAAATGCATGTGAAATTGTTTGAAGTAACCTTTTTCACAACCCGATGGTGCTTTAAGATATTATATTTCATACAAATTAAATATTACCCCCTCTCCCCCCCCCAAAAAAAGAGAGAACAATTAACCATAGTGTGAGAAAAAAAGAAGTTTTTCACATTAATTATATATCTGAAAACATTTCAAAATGATTAAACATTTTAAAAAATAAAACACAGAAGTTAGAACCCGTGTTAACTATACTGTAGATAGCACATATCTCATAAAAATCCTTTTCAAAATCACTGTAGATAGCATATCTTTGGTAAAAACCATTTTCAAACTTACTATAGACATAATATCTTTGGCAAAATTTATTTTTAAAATCACTATAAGTAGTATAGCTCTCGTAAAAATCAGTTTCATAGTCACTGTAGACAGTATACCTCTGGAGAAAATCCTTTTCAAAGTTCGTATAGACAATCTATCTATGGTAAAAATCCTTTTCAAAATCACTGTAGACAGGATACCTCTGGAGAAAATCCTTTTCAAAGTCTGTATAGACAATCTATCTGTAATAAAAGCCTGGTATGGCCAGGTGGTTAGGGCACTCGAATCGCAATCGGTGGGTCGCGGGTTCGAATCCAAGTCCCACCAACCATGTCCGCCCTTTCAGCCGTGAGGGCGTTATACGTGACGGTCAATCCCACTATTCGTTGGTAAAAGAGTAGCCCAAGAGTTGGCAGTGGGTGATGATGACTATCTGCCTTCCCTCTAGTCTTACACTGCTAAATTAGGGACGGCTACCGCAGATAGCCCTCGTGTAGCTTTGCGCGAAATTCGAAAATAAACAAACAAACTGTAGTAAAAATCCTTTTCAAAGTCCGTATAGACAATCTATCTGCAGTAAAAATAATTTTCAAAGTCGCTATTGACAGTATATCCTTTTAAAATGCACTTTATAAACCATATCTTCCGAAAAATTACATTTCAAAACCACTGTAAGCTATATTTCTGGTAAGATTGTTTTTAGATGTCGTCGTAGCTTTTAAAGTAACTTTATTTTAAGAATGTCAGTAGCAACAGATAAACCCCTCATCAAAGCAATGAATACGATTTTTGAAGTTCTGGGTTCTAGAGAACTTATTAGAATATTTACAGTTTCAAATACAATGAACATAGAAAGTAAAAACCGGATTTCTTCTCGACCTTCTGAAAATGATATATTTTATATCCGCCGGTGAATCGATTATTTTCTACAATATGCTCGCATGTTTATTGAGAGAGTCGTTTTCACGCAGCTTATATCAATAACATCGTTTACTTTGAACTTTAAAATTTTTGTAGAAAATAATGATATATTTCGAATCATTTTTAAACTAAAATACCTTTAATAAACTATCTAAAAATTAGTTCTTGCAAATTCAGCCTAAAAAAAATATAAAATCTGGAGTCTCAGTAATTTTCCGAGTTTATTTCTGGCCAAGCACCGCCTAGATCTAAATCAGTAAATTTCTTGGAAAAGAATTGTACCTTGTAAAGCTCATAAGTTAAAATTAACTGTGAAGACCTTGTAACTGTTGTCAGTACAGTCCTTTAAAGGATTTTTGTCTACCTTTATCATTATAATCACGTGCTTAGCTACAGGAAGTTATGGAATTTTAGCATCCAATTTGCTGTCTTAATTATTAGTTGTTTGTTGTTAAACGCAAAGCTAATCAATAGGTTGTCTGTTCTCTTCCAATCGCCGGTATCAAAACCCGATTTTTAGAGCTTAATGTTTGTGGTAAGCTGCATGAAAACAATTATGTTTTGTGGTAAGCTGTATGAAAACAATTATGTTTTGTGGTAAGCTACATGAAAACAATTAGGTTTTGTATAAAGCTACTCGGAAACACTAATGGTTTGTGTAAAGTTAAATGAAAACAATTAGATTCTATGTAATGATACATTGGAACATTAGTGGTTTGTGTAAAGTTAAATGAAAACAATTAGATTCTATGCAATGATACATTGGAACATTAGTGGTTTGTGTAAAGTTAAATGAAAACAATTAGATTCTATGCAATGATACATTGGAACACTAGTGGTTTGTGTAAAGTTAAATGAAAACAATTAGATTCTGTACAAAGCTATATGGAAACAATAAGGTTTTGTATAAAGCTACTCGAAAACAATAATGCTTTGTGTAAAGTTACATTAAAACAATTAGATTCTATGCAATGATACATTGGAACACTAGTGGTTTGTGTAAAGTTAAATGAAAACAATTAGATTCTATACAAAGCTATATGGAAACAATAAGGTTTTGTATAAAGCTACTCGAAAACAATAATGCTTTGTGTAAAGTTACATTAAAACAATTAGATTCTGTACAAAGCTATATGGAAACAATAAGGTTTTGTATAAAGCTACTCGAAAACAATAATGCTTTGTGTAAAGTTAAATGAAAACAATTAGATTCTGTACAAAGCTATATGGAAACAATAAGGTTTTGTATAAAACTACTCGAAAACAATAATGCTTTGTGTAAAGTTAAATGAAAACAATTAGATTCTATACAAAGCTATATGGAAACAATAAGGTTTTGTATAAAGCTACTCGAAAAACAATAATGCTTTGTGTAAAGTTAAATGAAAACAATTAGATTCTGTACAAAGCTATATGGAAACAATAAGGTTTTGTATAAAGCTACTCGAAAACAATAATGCTTTGTGTAAAGTTACATTAAAACAATTAGATTCTATGCAAAGCTATATGGAAACAGTATGGTTTTTGGAAAGCTACAAGAAAATATTTAGGTTTTTTAGAAGTTGCACGGAAACAGTTCGGTTTCGTTGAAAGTAACACGAAAACCATAATGACTTGTGCAAAGCTACACTGAAACAATTAGATTTTGTACAAAACTACATGGAAACAACAATATTTTGTTGAAAGCCATATAGAAATAAAATTTTGAGAAGAACTGTATAAAAAGGATAGAGATCTGTGGAAAGTGGATTATGTTTAATGGAAAGCTACATATAAACGATAAATGTTAGTGGAAAACCATGTGAAAACGATCAGGTTTTACAGAGAGCTTCCAACGAAGGATAAATGTCAGCAAAAAGACACCAGGAAATGATAAGATTTTCCTGGAAAAGCTACATAGAAACATATGTGTAAGAAGAAGAAAAAAAAGAACTTTGGAGATAGACACTATAAAAAACAATTTTATCATTACTAAATTACTGAGCTCGTGAGATAACAATAATAACAAATCTTGCTTGAAAATAGTTAGAATATCTGAAATATTTTTAAAGTATTTACATAATTAATTTTTATTCCGTCATAATTTAATATTTTTTAAACATTTTTTTTTCGTTCTGTTTTCAGTATTTAGCTTATATTTTCTTTATAATCAATGAAACAATTATGGACATATAAACCTACTGTTTCTAAACCGTGACTGGACTGCCATCTGAATCATGCATACCAGTACGATTCCTCCCACTTCTCAAATTAATGCTTGTTTACCTCCACAGTTCTATTCATACATTGATCGTTTTAAGATCTCAAGATTTAATATATTAATTAAGTTAACCGGATTATAGTGCGTTTAAATAACTAATGCATTAGAGGCAACCATAACTCAAACATAAGGATCATCGAAAAAAGTAACACCTACTGACAAATTTCTTTTAAATGGTACAACTAACATCTATCAACTTTATTAAAACACGTTTAACACATCTAACACATCTAATCAAAATTGTGATTAATGGAAACGCTTAAGTAGAAATTAATAATTATATTAAACAAAACACAATCAAAACTACATGATGACTAACCTAGTAATATATAATTTTAATTATTATTTTATAAATTTGGTTTCCCGTTTACAAAAAATAATAAAAATAGCTTTGTGACTGGGAAGTTTCATATGTATATATATATAGCTGTCTGATATGCAATTATTACAATCATAAGCCACCCTATAGTATAATATATAATTACGTTTTTATTCATACAGTTTTTGATTTATTGAACATTGTTATTGAAAATTCTAGGCGAGCATTATGTACTCAATCTTGAACTGTATTAATTCTATTCTTGGAAACTGTTGCACACGTTTAAAAGTGTGACTACAGACATGTCTATTTTCATACCTGGCCGACGTAGTGGAAAATTCTTTAAGCTGGTTTTAAAGTGTTCCTGATATTAAACTATTATGGAGAAAGAAGTTTTGGTAACTATAATTTGTTAATGAACTTGTACAATGATGTAGGTTGCTCTACTTTCCAGTACTTATAGTATCGCTTGGAGTTTATAATACGATTCCAGTCAAAACTTGTTCTTTAAGAATCCTTGCATTGTTTATAGCATGTGGCTTTCTTCAGGTTTGTTTTGATTTTAGTCAATTGAAATTGTTCAGATCTTCTTGCTTTAGCTCTTGTAGACACGTGAAATAGACCAGCTAAGAAGAGATATATCTACTACTGTTTGACTGGTGGTATGAAGTTCACACACCAACTTTATTTAGCTATTTAATAAAACGAGTAATTTTTAACACTTTGTTTGTAGTATATTGTTTTTGCCGACCCTTACTTAATTAAATTCTGCTCAAAAAATCCTTTCGAAGCTTCTTTTTTATTGTGATTGGATGATTTGCCTGAACAAGAAATTACAGAAACATCCTGAAACTGATAGATGTTATTAGTGTCTAAAAAGAAAGTTATAAACTTAGTTAATCATGATTAAGTGTAAGCTTTTGTTGCATTGTTTTAAATATGTGGTTCTGGTGTTAAATATTTCATCTGCCGTTCTTGGTGATTATATGTTTTGTGCCCATTCAACTCATATTACTGAATACAGCGTTCTATGCATTAAAAATGTTTGTGATTTCAGTTAACGTCCTGCTGCGGAAGGTGGCAGCATTATCATTACTACATCTGTACGTAACTTTCTAAAATATAATATTCTCCTAGGCTACAAACATTTCCAATATTCAACAAGGTATTGAGACTTATCGTGTCAGTCATGTTTTCTTTTGTTAATTCCCAATACTTAGTCTAATGTTTTCTTACATAAATTAAAGAAAATTTCTTGATCGATGAATTATTGTCCAAACATCAAGTGAAGTATTGAGACTTATCGTGTCAGTCATGTTTTCTTTTGTTAATTCCCAATACTTAGTCTAATGTCTTCTTACATAAATTAAAGAAAATTTCTTGATCGATGAATTATTGTCCAAACATCAAGTGAATACTAGATCTGGCAGGTAATGTTTTTTCGTCGAGCCTTCACGTGTTTATATTCATTATAATCTATATGTGCATGATGATATTTTGAATTGAGGTTTTTATCCTTTGTAACCCAGACTTGGATGGTGATATCTTGAATTGAGCTTTTTATCCATTGTAATCTAGATCTAAGTCAAGAAACATTGTAATATAAACCTCCATCATGAATCTTTGAACTGAGGATTGTCCCTTGTAATCTAAATATATATCGTTACGTTCTGGACTGAGCTTTATCCTTTGTAATTTAAACCTACATCATGAAACTTTGGACTAAAGTTTGTCACTTGTAATATAAAACAATATTATTGCACTCTGGACTGAGCTTTATCTTTTGTAATCTAAACCTAAATCAAGACACTCTGGACTGAGGTTTGTTTTCTGTAAGATGGGTCTGCATCATTTCTCCTTTTAACGAACAACAAATATTACCGTCAATGTTTTAAGAACAGCAATGCTGAAAAAGTTAAAGCATAAGAAAGACAATTGGTTTATTGAAAACAAACATATATTTACTTCATAATTTAGATAGCAATACAAAAAATAGACGTTTCCCAGTATATTTTTAAACTCTTCACAATCTGATTAACATTTGATAGCTAATAAATTCAACTAATCAAGAACAATGATAACCACACATCTTTTTCAAAATAATTTTATATCAATATACATGCAGATTATTTAAATATTTTATAATTATTTTCCCCTTCCTACACAGTTTTCGGTGGAATACTAATGACTGACACAGAAATTAGTAGGTTAAATTATATAACATTTTGGATGACATATAATTTATAAACTGACATCTATAAGAAATAGTTGGAATATAACATTAAATAATATAGTTCCATTTAAGCAAAAAAATAACTGCGCCACTCTTAAAATAAAGTAATAATTGAAAACTAATTTAATGATTAAAGAGATACTTTATAAACATAGTCCGGAGAAAAAATTCATTGTAAGTAAAATAAACCAGCTTTCCAAATGAGCGGTGTAATGCCAAAAAAAAATTAAAAAATCAATCATTTGACACTAGGAATTAACAAGAACCAGATCAAAGAGCCATGAGTTTACATTAGACTATTCTCGGATTTGGGGGAAGGGGGGTAATTGAGTGCAATTGTTCCATGCTCCCCGGATTGAAGGGTACTCCTGACTAAGATTTAAAAAAAATAGACAGAATTGGATGTCTTATTGAAAGCATTATTTTTGCAACTGCCTTATTTATGATGATCCGCCCCCCCCCCAGTTCTTCGTTCGTCCCAGCATTAGACACTAGGAATTTTCAAGAACCAGGTTCGTTCAGCTTGCTTGGGATTTACACTACACACTGGGAATCATCAAGAGGCAGATCAAAAGTGCACGAATTTATAGTAAACACTAAGAATTATCAAAAACAAGATCAACTTCCCTAGCGGTGACGTATAGATATTATCAACGTAGCAAATGATTATGCAAATATACGATAACATGAGATGTACTCTTGTGACCTAACGCAATGAATAAATACTTTGCCACAAGCTTCAGAAACTGAGGCACGAGGTAGATAATGAACGATATAGTTATTGAATTATTGCTGTTTGTTACTCGACATTGTTATTAATATATAAAAGTGATTTTGGAATACTGTATTGTTTATTGTTGTTTTTGGAATTAAATTTTTCCTTATTCTGGTCCTTTTTCCTGATTCTATTATTTGAAATAATTAATACTGATATTTTTGTTTTATTGTTCATTAACATTAGTATCAAGTCTTGGCCAAGCATGTGTTTATTAACTGAGTTTTTGGTAAGTGCTAAATTTTATTTCACGTGTTGTTACAGTTTATAAATTCCTATATTTGTTTAACTCTGGTTGTATCAGTTTGTTATTTTAGACCGTTACAGCCATACATAGTGATCTCATACAATCTTCTCTCAGATGAAATTTTCAATTGAATTCCACAACTGCTTTCAAGCCAACAGTAAAGTTACTCAGACACCTTTACAAGGCGGCATTTCATCCATAATAAAGCAGGAGCGTTAAATGGCTTGCCACAATCATCTACTGAGGATGCGAGTCCCTTGTTTCTAGATTTCAAGGAATTTCTGTACCAGTTTCACATGGTGGGGCAAGCATTAATATCTATTAAACTAGAGTCAGAGGCAATTGCACCAGCATAAGAGCAACATTAAGGGTATTAGAAAGTGGTTCCTTTGAATTATGGTATTAGCGGCAGCTTTCCTCAGATATAGGCAGGTACATATATTCATCGATGATTGACCTTGTCCACATCATAGTTCCACTACTCTCTCTCTCTATATATATGCAACATTCGTATATGAGAATATGAGAACGGAGATGTATTTGGTTCCAGATTTTCTTCAAATCAGTATATAGCTGGATTTTTGTTTTGTTTTTCTGCTTCACGGGGAAATTCGAGTCATTTGTACAAAGAATATTATTTCTTACATATGTTATTTGTTTGGTAGTTCTTTTTCCCCTTCCTGAAGATCAGCTGTTTTGAGTCTTGCTATTCAGCCCAATGAGCATCTGGCACGCAGGTTGGCCTAGTGCAGTCTATTTCTAGCCAACTGAAGATTATTATAGCATTCAGTTGTGGCTGTCAACATTTGATTCATTCTCGGAAACAAAATCAATAAACAGCAGTCGTCTACTTGTGTTGTAGATGATGGCCTGCTTTCTTTAGGTTTATGAGCAACTGCACAAATGGCTTGTAAGTGGTTACACAGTCTGCTAATAACACTTTAAACTCTTGTTGCTAATTCACTACAGTTTACAGCGATTGTGTAGCTTTCATCCATTAAATGGCTTTCTACATAAGTTAAGTAACCAAATGTCTTTTTCAATGTTTAGCCTTATCTTATCGCTTTTGGTAGCAGTGTAAATTCATTAATTCATTTCAAAGTAACAAATGAGACAATAATGTCTGAATCAACCAAATATAGCATAATCTTAATATCTAGTCATTTGCATTTCAGATAATCAACTATGTCAATTGCATAAGAAACATTTAACAATAGTTTTTTTTTGTTTTTTTACCTTGTGACACATTGTGTATACTTTTACTTATTTTTTCATTGTACTTGGCTTTTTTGACCCACTCCTTTGCCACTATGACTGACATTTTAAGCTCTCAAAATTCAACAGATTCCTTACATTTATTCACTACCTTTTTATCCTGATAATGAAAAATTATTATTTAAAAGCGCTCGAGTTTTGGGGACATTTTCGTGATTTTTCTAACTTGATAGGAGATGTTTATCAGTCAGCCCTAGCTTGAAACGAACATAAAACACATCAAATTCGATAACGAGGAACCCACTTTGAGACTAATAATGGCTGGAGACGGCTTGAATGGGTAATGAACCTTGTCGAAACGTTGTACATTTGCTGTTATGTTAAACTTATATTAAAGTTTTTTTTCATTACCCATTCAAGCCGTCTCCAGCCATTATAAAACACATCAACCTAATAGATGGCGCCACGTCGTAAATATAAAACAACTTTCAAACGACAAAGAGTACATACTTAACTAAAAGATACCGTTAAAAACTACGAACATGTTTAATTAAAATAACAAATTTTAATTGTGTAGAAAATCGGTTGATGTCATTTGATTTGCATTTCCCATAATATCAGATGACAGATATAGAGGATATTACTTCTTACTACAAAGTAATTATGACGCTATCATTGACTGTCCAGTCAAAGTGTAATAGTGTTATTCTTAGCTGTAGCAGTTTCGGTTTGTGTTTTAGTGGAACGCTCCTAAAGAAGCTGTACACCGAAACGTTGAGTGTCCAATTAAAGAAAAATAACAAATTTGGTTTTATAAGGTCGTTTATTTCTAGTATTAAGATGTCTTTTATTCACCAATATGCACTACAGAAATTAAATAATGAAATTTATCTATTCTCCTGGAAGTTTATATATATTTACTGTGTGGTAAGTTCACGAAGGAAAAAAAAATATAAGCAACGAACTTATATTAAAAAACAACAGATAAGCAACATACATAAGACATAGATAGATACTTACCCCAACACAAGATATTATTTTATGAATTTTTATGAAGAATGTAAATTCTATGAGGTAATCAAGAGCTATTTTGTCAGGTAAAGAAAGCCAATATCTGTCACAAGTCATGTATTCTCGGTGAATTCAGCTTGAACAAGAAAAAACAAATAAACTTAAAGTGGCTTTATTAACATAAGTTTTTATATAATATTTAGTTATAATAAAAACTTTTGTCACTCTGGCTATTTTATAGTATTTTTATTATTGCTCTTAAACTTAGGCCATTGCAAAATTTAAGATGTCACGTGTGTATTGGCGGGGTAAACACGCCATTTATTTGTAACTGTTGGTCCTGTTGGAGATATTCAACTTATTTTTCATGATTTAGAGGACCTACTCGATTTTTTCATAATTTAACAAAAGTGTATTTGTACTAAGTTACTTCCAACGAAGTATGCAAAATCTGAAAAAGAGACAAATAAGGCCAATAAATCAAAAGTTAGTAATTTTGATTTTTTGTTTGTTAGGTAAAGGATATGATGCATTATTACTACTAACTGTAAAGCCTAACTATTAGGCCTAACGTAAAATATAACGCTAAGCGACATTTATAAAACAAAAGTATTTCCAAAACAAAGTTAGGCTTATCTCAATTTTGAGTTTAATCTATATGTTTAGAAATGTAAATTTTAAACCTAGTTCATGGCATTCCTACAGTTTTGCTGCTATTCAGTATTATTATTTTCTAATATTATTACCTAGTATCATTGCAGTGGTCTCTTAAACAGCGAGTTACTTTAGCCTTTACTTTAGGCTATGTTAACTTGCTTAACGTTTTCTTATTCAGTATTATCGCAGTACAATTGGTACTACTACTAGTAGTACTTGTGAGCATTTAATAATAAGTTTGTTTGTAATTAAGCACAAAGCTACACAATGGGCTATCTGTGCTCTGCCCACCACGAGTATCGAAACCCGGATTCTAGCATTGTAAGTCTGCAGACATACCGCTGTGCCACTGGGGGGCTTAATAATAAGTTAAACATGTACAATCTAATCAAATTATGTAGTACTTTCTGTTATCTCAAATGTTGTAAATATTAACAGCTGTTAATCAAATGTTAGATAGGTAAAGCGTTAATTTAATATTTAATATTTTATAATATTTAAAAGTAAGTTTGCGTCGTACCCATGTATTTTAACTTTAAAGATTTAATAGTGAAAAATCAACATACACTGATACAGTCTAAAGCTAAAGTTAATTTAGCCTTCTTATTTTTAAATTTGTTTTAATGCGTTTAACTATAATGCTTCATTACCAAAAATTAGAAAATGAAATACACTACTTACCTTTTAAAGTTAAACGTTACAAATTGTTTCATATGTTAGTAATATTATTAAAATTAAAAACTACATATTTTTTTTATTTCCCCAAGTTTATTATCAATTTTAAAGCTCAATATAGAATTTTTTTAGAATGAATGTACTGTATTACCAGTGTACCGTGTAACGAATTTGTGCTTATATATTTATTTTAATGTCAAGGTTTGTTTGGATTGCGTTTATATTTAAAAATATGCCTAGCTTATATTGTTAGATATCTATGGCGAAACTCCCGCCTATTCTCCAAAGTTGTTGAAGATTCTAGAGAGTAAGAATCAGCAATATACGTTTAAATGTAGCTCAGTATTGTTATGTATACTGAATTTTCTAGAAAACCTTCCCACGCCTATAAATTCAACCAACGGGACTCGCCAAAGAGTGTGTCTGTTAGTAGTTCGCTATAATCACTGTGCTATAAACTTCGAAAGCTATAACTGTGATTTTTATAACGCGTATCAATCGGAAAACTTAAGATATCTGGTCAGGAATATTTATAAATTTCGAATGTTACAAATCATTTAACTTCAGTGGATTCTCATTGGACATTACTAATTTTACGAAGACATATAAATTTTTATAACGCGTATCAATCGGAAGACTTCAGATATTTGACCAGGAACCTTTACAAAGTTCAAACATTACAAATTATATAACTTCAGTGGATTCTCGTCCGACATTAGTAGTTTTACGAAAACATTACCTAACTTCAACGGTGGAAAACCTAGCGTGTGTCGTCAAGGGCAAAGCGAGCTAGCTTCCTGGCGAATCGTAATTAGATCAAATCGTAATTAACTCGCTCATCGTAAACTCGCGATAAAATATCAAGGGAGTTCCAAACTAGAAAGAAGAGTTTATATTGTTTGTGAAACTTTTGTTTATAAATCTTTGTATGTAATAACTATTTGTAATAATTGTTACTGTAGGTTGTATTGTTGTGTTTATATTAAAACGTATTTGTGTTAAAAACGAAGACGGTGTGTATCAATCTTGTTGGCAAATATCGTAAATTGACTAATATATAGGCATATATTTAAATAATAAATCCAAAGTACCATTTCATTACTAAATTTAAATTATCAGTTTACTCGGCTTCGGACTATTCAAAATTCTAATACGTAACAATCGGTAGTTTATTTTGTTTACTATAAATAGAATAGTTCGTATTACGAATCACAAAATGGTTCGGAATTTTTATGTTTTTGGTACCTATAGTATAATAAGTTATTTGTTGTGGAGCCCAAACTTACACAATGGGCCATCTTTGTTTTGCCCACCATGGGTATCGAAACCTGATTTTTAGCTTCGAGCCCTCAGATTTACCGTTGGAGGACAGTAAATTATGAATCAACTTGTTTAGATTTATATTTCTACTAAAACTCCTTTGCAGTAATGACGATTCTTTCACATATACATTCTTAAAGTCAGTATCGCTACTTGACAGTTCATTTTAGTCAAAATATTAATATTCATTTATTAAAAAATCGGTTCACACTTACAAAAAATATGTTAAATACGTAGTTATTAAGTACTAGCTTAGCTAAGGCCTCATGCTAGAGATACATATCCTATGACGTATTCGTGACGTAATAGTTAACGATTAAGTTTGAAGTTTAGATTCGAATGATTGGGTGCCTCTACAGTGCGCAGTTAAAACTTACGTTTCGTTCATTAGGATACTGTTTAGACACTCGAATGGGTGTGTTATTATGATTTAAAAATGGTTGCTTCAGTATCACGTAATTGACAGTTCAATTTAGTCAAAATATTAGATATGGATTTGTTAAAAAATTGGTACAAACTTGCAAAGAATATGCAAGAGAGGTTAACATGTTACAAACTATCTTTCTTTGCACTTGTCATATACTTTTCTGGTTTCAGGCGTCTCTTTATCTGTGAAAATAAATATACGTGAGATACGGGGGAAAAAAGGAACAGTTTGGTCCTTCAAGACGCTGACCATTCACACTAATCTTCGTATAGTGTAAATATATTTAGTAAAAAGAAAAAAAAAGTGAACAGTAAATATTTTTTTTCAACGTTTCGCCTGTAGCTTTTTCAACAGGCGATCATACTGAAAACAAGACTAGGAAAACTAACCTTTGATTAGCATATTAAGTAGTGTGTACTGGCTAGTGCAAAATGTTGTAATGATTATTAGTCATTTCTTTCAGTATGGCAGTAGTATGTTGGTGCAAGTTTCCACCAAGTAACTATAAGAGTAGTAATCAGAATCAAATAAGAAAAGCTTCGTCAGGAAAAGAGAATATTGTTCAGATTTTATTATTCTCTGCTAAATGGAATCAGTTTCAAGAAGTCTGATGATTTTTTCGCAATGAAAGTGTTCAAAGGTAGATGGGTAGGTGCATCACATAGACTGTCTTCCACAGTTTAACAAGTTTGATATTTTTTTTTTTTACTAATTGTAGTAAAATTGTGGAAGAGAAAATAAAAAAACAAGAAAAACGTTTTTCTTGTTTTCTGTTGACTGAGTAGGATAAGATAAGCTACAGCGTGTAAACACCTAAGTATATGCCACTATACATATCAAGCTGTTTTCTTACAGAAATGGCTAATGTGAAAAGCAGAAAATTTCAAGTATCGCACGATGTCATTGGAAAAATGAGACACCGACAGTCGGACGCTAGATGGCGTGCAGGGCTTGCCAACTGTTTCAGTCAGCTGAGAAGGACTGTGAATGATGATCAAAATGTAAACACTGAAAGATTTGGGAAAAGAAAGGCGTCAAAAGTAAGCACATCCTTTGTGTGTGTGTTTGTGAATGCATATATACCAGCTTAGATTATTATAGCTTTTTATGTATGTGATAATGTAATTACATATTTACCACATTACATACATTTAAAAACTCATAATTTCAAAGTTCACGTCTAAGATATGCAGCATCTATTGAGTTAAATTTAACACCATTCAGTTAAGCTCTGTCATTTACGAACAAGGGTGATCTACGATCATATAGGTCACAAAAGGAAGCATTCATGAGCAAAATATGTGGATTCATGTGACTTTATTTATTTAAATTGCTTTAAGAAGCTAAAGAAGTTAACATATTACAAGCAACTAAAGAATCTTCAGTCTTTCTTCACATTTGTCATATACTTTTCTGTTTTCAGGTGTCTCTTTATCTGTGTTTGTTTG
>NW_013666256.1:352550-396817 GCF_000517525.1 Limulus polyphemus
AGGATGGGGATGCGAACCCGCGACCCGCAGATTGCGAGTCGAGCGTCTTAACCACCTGGCCATGCCGGGCCCTTTATCTGTGAAAATAAATATATGTAAGTTAAGCCTTTAATATAACACATGGACAAAAAGGGGACAACTTGGACCTTCAAGGCTGTCCATTCACACCCAGCCCAGTAGAAAATGAAATTGAAATGTTAAACTCATTATATATTTTTCAGGATATATTATTTAAAGTGTCGGGATGGCAACAGATACTATAAGTTAAATTTCTGTTACAAAATAAATTTAATTATTTTTCTGTCTTTTCCAAATCATAAAATTTCCTTTTGTCTTGTTGTCTTCAGTATACAGCAAAAAAGAAGTCAGAAGCCTCTATCGGTAGGATAATTTTGTAAGCTTTCATTAGATCACACTTTGCATTTGTATAATGTAAGAAGGAGACCTTCATGGAGTTTATTACTGATATAAGCTATATTTATAATGTATTTTATTGATTTATATGTTAGCTAGAGGGCGCATGACGTTAAGATCAAAGAAGTTCTAAAAATATCTAGAACAAGTGTAGAACATAAATACCTCGTTCTGTGAAGCATTCAGAGCTTAGTTAGAGAGTGAGTTAAAAAGCAGTGAATGAGGTAGTAGGAAGAGTTTTTCAAGATAGCAGAGTGAATCAATTGATGTGTTAGCTATGGCGGCTACTTTGTCCAAGTAAATTAATTTGTTTTACGCTAGTTAAAGTCATTGTAACGTAGGCTTTCAACAATTGACGGCAGTGTACAAATGTTCAAGTTTGTAGAAACATTAAGGGAGGATATAAAGTGATTTATTATTCTTATATGGACTGGGGAGTGAATTATTTTCATCAGATAATTTAATAGAACTCACCAAAATTTTATGTGATACAATCAATTAACATTTTGCTAGTGGAAGAAAACTGTTATTTTAATATTTTAGATTATAGGGAGATTTGGTTTATAAACATTTGAACTGCATATATAGACAGAGTTAGGCTAGAGTTAGCAAGTGAGTCTATTGGTCAGTCAAAAGGTAATCATTGTCTGATTTGGTTGGTTTGTCTGTTGCTGCCTACCAGTTAATTTGTTTGGTGCTGTGATTATTGATTTTGTTTCAACAAATAACAAGAGAACTAGCCAGTGAAACTGTTGTATTAGCATCACAGTAGACTTATGCACGAATATTAGTGAGACTAATTTGTTGAATGTGTAGTAGAAGAAATAAAATATTGTCATCATAATTAAATGGACCAAATTTGGTATTCCTTTTTTACCGAATATTCCAAAAGAACTTGCCCAACAATAGAAGCTGTTACAACAGTGTTTACAGGAGTGGGATTATTTTAGTAGAAATCAAATACAAACCTAACTGAACGTCAAGATGACAACACAAGTTCAAAGCCAAGTTGAAAATTTGCTGGAAATGATGAAACAGTTAAAAGAGGACCAAGAAGAAAGAGACAGAAAATCTAAAGAAGAATAACAAGAAAGAGACAAAAGGTTGAACAAAGATTAAGTAGAAAAAGACAGAAATGCCAGGTGGGAATTGCAAAAACTAGTTAGGAATTACACCCAAAAACCAACTTGATAGAAAATGCACAGATTTAATTTGAAAAATTTAAAGGATATAGACAGAAATATTATAACAAGATTCAATAAATACAGAAATTATAACAACAAAATGAATGAAGTACAAAAGGACATGAATAAAGGACACCTGCTTAAGAATTTCAACCTCAACATCAGTAAGTATCTATGGAATAGAAGAACCCATCTAGTTTACATCTGTTACCACTATTTTAGTGCCATAAGATTGCAGCACCTTAGTGGACTATTGAAATTAAACTGTTACCTTATCAAGTTATGAAGGCATATGAGGCATAGTTTGAAATAATTTCCAAAGAGAAGGGATAAACTAGTATGAACAAGATATCTGTGTTGTTGATTAATAAGCTAAAAGGACTAACTTTGATGATATAACGTAAAAGAACTATAACAACTATCAGATAGTGGCAAATTATAGTTAATATATAGTTATAGTTTTCACGGTAAGACCCTTTAACAATGACTACAGTTGTTTCACAGTTACAAAAATAACTTTGAACAATGATATATAGCACCTAATTTTTACAGTAAGACCCTTTAACAATGATTACAGTTGTGTTACAGTTACAAAAATAACCTTCAAAAATTATATATGGCATCTAGTTTTCACGGTAAGACCCTTTAACAATGATTACAATTGGGTTACAGTTACAAAAATAACCATGAACAATGATATGTAGCATCTAGTTTTCACAAAAATAAAATGAACAGAATGATCTTAATTTTGATTGGCTCACAAAGGAACGTACCAACGTTTGACTGCCTGGACTGCACTTTTGTATCTCTTTGTTGGTCAAGCTTGATTTCGCAAAATTTACTTATTTCAGTAAGCTATGAAATGTGAGGGTAGGGTATACTATGGGGTGGGGGTGGTAGTACTTGCCCAGTCATTTTTGACGGGTTATACGCTAGAACTTACATATTACGCAGACTTCACAACTCTTGAATAAAGAGATACAATAGTTAATTATACTTGACAAAAATACCCTTTAAAAAGAAAATCACATAAAACTCACAAACATAAGCTCTTTAACAGCGAAAGTACATACAGTGCAATTTAACATAGATAAAAGCACATATAGTACAAAAAACTTTCAACAATGATATATAGCACCTAGTTTTCACAGTAAATGAAGGACCCATTAACAATGATTACAGTTGTGTTACAGTTACAAGAATAAACTTCAACAATGATATATAGTACTTAGTTTTCACAGTAAATCAAGGACCCTTTAACAATGGTTACAGTTACAAAAATAACCTTCAAAAATTATATATGGCATCTAGTTTTCATGGTAAGACCCTTTAACAATGATTACAATTGGGTTACAGTTACAAAAATAACCTTGAACAATGACATATAGCACCTAGTTTTCACGGTAAAACCCTTTAACAATGACTACAGTTGTTTCACAGTTACAAAAATAACCTTCAAAAATTATATATGGCATCTAGTTTTCACGGTAAGACCCTTTAACAATGATTACAATTGGGTTACAGTTACAAAAATAACCATGAACAATGATATGTAGCATCTAGTTTTCACAAAAATAAAACGAACAGAAACTTTGGTGTATAACACCAAACAGAAAATATATTCCTTACAATAGATTCCAAATTAAATATGCAAAATATAATACGAAGCAGAAAAAAATCATTTTAACAATAATAATTGGTACAATTTTAAATAGTAAAATCAAAATACCTTTGAAATCACTGGTGCAAAATATCTCTCAATACATTAAAATAACCCCGATTGAAATTGGCGGTTTGTACATTTTGAACATGGTAGCGCGCAAGCTAGAACATCGACAGAACTTAGTCAAAGGGACAGCAGAAAGCCCTTCACTAATTAAGTATAAAACTGCCTCTAAAAATGGGTTGCAAAAAACATCGATTTCCTGAATTTTTTTTCTTCCTTTCCGTCAGCTGTAGCTCATAAAACACAGTGTGCCTACTTTCAGCCTGTTGAATCTGTCAGTACACATTTGTGTTTGTATCTGAATTAAAATTACTAATAGATTTCATTCTATTGTTCGCGTTTTTACAAACAACTGTTATTTAAGATGTAATGTTCACCATCTGTTGTGAGAAGAACAAAAGACAGTCACTTGAGATGAGATGTTGACCTCAACCTAAGATAGTTACTCAATGTATAATATTGACTTCCGCGTGTTAGAAAATTGAAATATAAATCACTTAAGATGTGATCTTGACCTCCGTGTGTTAGACGAACAAACACGAATCACTTGAGATCTTACCTTTATCTACGTCTATAAAAATATGTTGCTTGTTTAACTAATACTGTCAATTTTGATAGTGTCTTATCATTGTGGGTTTAATACAATCTTTCAGTTTCGAAGTATATTGCTCGTGCTCACAATCCGACTACAGAGAGAGATGAAACTATTTTTGATGATAAGACAGAAATATTATAATTAAATGGAACATAAACAAGGAAACAGCAAGATCTTCGTATTAAAGACCAAGCCCTGCGAAATAAAAAGTAACTAAGATATACGAAAATATAGATCTAACTTGGAAAGAATTAATAAAATACGGAAAACGTTTAATTTGATAAAAAGTCTATACTTTCGCAATATTAAACCCAGTGTTATTGCTATTAAGACCGACTGTATATTAAACCAAGACACACGGTAGTGTGTCGTGCGGCCAAAACAACCTGCTGCAGTTTGAATTTCGCGTACAACTACATGAATTTCGTTTACAGACGGGTAGGCATGAGTAAATTAGTGGTTTCAAAAGAATAAAGGGATGCGAAAGGATTCTGTGGTATGTTTTATAAATGTATTTGTATCTCATCAAATCAAGAAGGTGTGAGGTTCGTATTTTATATTCTAGCTTGTCAACATGTAAAGCTTGAGTTTTTAGTTGGTTAGATACTGTTAACGTTATGTTGTAGAAGTAATAAAATGTAATTTAAACAACTTATAGTGCAGACGTGTTATATGACATGTGAGTAATTATGTAGCAATGTTCTTAAAAAAATTAATTTGAGTTAAGAAATTAAGTGTCTTATAATATCAAAATTTGATTTATTAACTTCATTTTAATGCCAAGATTGTTGATACACATAAATATTAAAGCAGTTTAATTAAATTTTTAATGTGACTTTGTTAACAGCCATGGCATGCACATTTGACCCCACCCGTGCACATAAGGTTAATAATGACTAGAAAAGAAAATCCAAAGATTTATATCATAACTATAACCCTTAATAAATTAAATATATGCAAGATATAGAATCACACAATGGTAAGCATGAGAACCAAGTCCCATTATTTCAATCCAGGCAGAAGGTCCTCCAAAGCAGAGGTTGACTGGCAACTTACCACTGTAGCGGCAAGAATGATATGTGGCCAAAACCAAAGCTTTCTTAATCTGTGCCAGCTCTTTGTGTAGCTGATTGACTTTTTCTACTCAGGAGGGTAGATTGTCTCTCTTATGCAACCCTGATTGTTTGGGGTCCAGGCCTTCATCCACTTTACAGCAATCTGCTGGCAATACTGCTTCAGTAGTGGGGTCTGCAGCAAGGTCAGCTGTGATGATAGTTGGGGTTGTTGGGAGATTGATCCTTGACTGCTGTGGGTTGTCTTATGGGACCTCTGGTGGTAAGGGCTCAACTTCCTTTGAGGTGGAGGCATCCTTATTCACTTCTATGTTCCTGGTTGGAGATGGCATCTCATTCTTTGATGCAATAGAGGTAGCTATCTTACTGATTGTAGTGACATACAAGGTCTCAATCACTATAGCTTATCCCTTATCCCTCAGTTTCAAAATACTTTTTCAGTGCACAGTTGACCATTGAGTTGACTTAAGCTTCAGGAAGTCTTTCTTGACTTTGAGATATAGTGATTCTGCTGGAGATGGGCACAAATCTGGTAGCACTTCATCAAGTTGATACTTAATGGGTGGGCTCTGCTGCTTGGATGACCATCTTTACTGGCAGAATGTAAGGTGTTGGCAATTCTCTTGGCTTTGGGGTTCCACAAGTGGTGTTGTGGTTACAAGCTTCTTTATAACCAGTATCAGGATATCCACCTTTGCTTGCCTGGCCCAGATTGGTTTTAGGACTAGTTCAATAACTGACACAGTGTGATCCCTTACATCAGATGCATTGCTTAATGTGCATCTTCATCCATGGTTTCTGTCTTATTAAATGTTAACCAGTACTGGGAGTCTTGGGATCAGCCTTAAAGATCAGCTTTTAATCAAAAGGGAAGTCCATGGCACATTGGTGGTAGTTGTCATAGCTTCCTTTCATTACAACATCAAAGGAACTTTGAGGCTTCAGAACAATAATATGAAAAACACCAATGGCTGATTGAAGAAAAATATAGCCAAAATGGTTAAGCATTTGTTCTTAATTAGTAAATAGTCTGTATTGAATGTCTTTGAGAAATTGGCCACAAATTGTTGATAATAAGATGCAAAACTAAGAAAACTACAGATTTCTTGCATGGCCACAGGTTGAGACCAGTTTCACACTGTTGCTATTTTAGCAGGATTATTTGGAGAATTATTTCTCTACCCACTATATGACCAACAAGTTACTCTTCTATGTTCATTAAAACACATTTTCATGGTTTCATTTTCAAGCTTGCTTTTTTATCTGCTGGAATACCATTTTCGTGTTCTCATACATACACTTGAATATGCAACAAAGGAACAAGACATCATCAACATATCCAGGCACTTCTCCTATTGCAGTAGTCCCTTCAGTGTAAGCTCCATTATCTTCCCAAATCCAGCAGGCACATTACACATGATGAATGGTATAATTCAAAACTTGTACAAAGCATTTCTTATGCTAAATCAATCTTAGGCTGATGTAATTATCCAGTTCCACTTGTCAGTATTCTTCATCTGTTTGTGGTAATGGAAAGGTAATAACAAATTTTACAGCATTTACCCATCCAAAATCAATGCAGAACCTGGGTATATCTTCCTTTTTCTGAAAATTGTTATTGAAGATGACCAAACACTCTCTGAAAGCTGTGTGATTCTGTAATTTAACATCTGCTGTACTTCTGCACTGATCACACCTCTAGTACTTTAGGAGAGCCTTTATGGTGTTTATTTTTAATTAGGTGAGCATTATCTGTATCTGAGTAATGTTGTGTGACTGTGGTTTGACTCAGTTGACCATCTAGTCCCATAAATATATTATCAATTTCCACTAAAAAATTACATAGTTGCTGCTTCTGTCTTGAATTCAGGTTGTCAGCACTATCCTGAACTAATTATATTTGGCATATTGCTGTCCATGTATTTACTTTCAGATGCACTGCAATTAACACAACCTTAGAGTTACTGTTAGCATCAGTTGCTTCTACTATGCTCCTGATGACTATTCCAGCTTGTAGTTGGATAACCAAGTGTTCATAATTGCAGAACAACACCAGGATTTCATCCTCTTTGAACAGATAATTACCCAAGTTAATGCTGCTTGCTTTCGAGACAGAAAACAGCCTATTTATGCTTGGGTTTAATAACTGCATTACATGGTATTGATGCACCAGACATTGTATATAGTAGACTATAGGACACCACTTGTGTACATAAGGGTGCTGTGTCTTTTTCTTCCATATGTACTCATGCTGTCCATTGTTTCTTGGGTCAGTCTGGCCATTATTAGTTAAGTCAAAACCAATAGCCTTGTCTACCTTGCTGCTCATCCAGGAGACATGTGGATAGAGTCATCAGTGGCATGTGTTGTGGCATATAAACCATGAAAAGACTTTGATAGTTCTACCCATTCACTGGATACCAATGTGGTTGTATTAGAATATTGGGATGTGTTAACCTTTGGCTGGGTTTGAACCTGCCACAATGCTGGTGCCTAGATAGGACAGTCCATCTGAGGTAAAGTCACTACAGCTGATGTTACAGGCTTCTTACTCTCATAAGGTAGGCTCAAGGTTATCACTTTCTACTACATCATGACAGAGATTGCTCCAGTAAGGGTGTGAAAGTCACACATCCAGGTCTGCATTGTTTTGCTGGGTAGCGCATCCACAAACATGTCTATAAGGATTTCTTCATTATCTGCTGGGGTCATTGGAGGATAACTTTTATCATGCAATTGGCACATATCATCTACATAAATAGCCAAGTTTTCAGTGGCACCTCTCTTCCAAGCCTTGAACTTTTAATGGATTGCTTAGTTTGTCACCAAATCAAACTTCTAGTGCAACTCAGTAGTGGCTGTTTTACAATCCAATAATTGTTCCCTCATCCAAATGCTAGATGGAGCATGTGGCTGGATCATCTAGACCAGTGGTTCCCAACCTGTGATCCCTGGCCCCTGAGGGTCCACGAAGATAATACCATCTTATTAAACAAGTAAGTTTTTAATTCTGCTGTTCTTTTAATTGCACACTCAGTTATATATGTCTTTTATTTGATAGTGAAAAATGGAAAAACAAGTTAATTATTAGTAAGAAAAACAGTTTGTTGGGTAGATGGAATCTTTCAAAAAACATGGAGGTCCTTGGTGGTGAAAAGGTTGGGAACCATTGGTCTAGACTCAGAACCAGGCATTCTATAGCCTGTTCCAGAGTCCTATCATTCCAGGTAACTGACTGAAGCCTTTCATAAAATGGTCTAAATCTTCCTTTGTTGTACCTTTAGTTGTTGGCAGAGTTATTTGTTTCACCTCACTCATGGGGTCCCATGATCATGGTCAGTATCTCTCCTTCCTAGCCATCACCTGACAAAGATGTCTTTGAAACCATTGCCACATAGGGATTCTCAGGGGCCATGATGCTCTAATGAGCATTAAGCTTCTGATCCAGGTTGGAAGAGTGATGAGGTGCTCTAGGCAGTTAATTCATCAGCTTTACTGGATTCCAAGCACTTACTTCGGTTATATTTACATTAGTGGTACACCTCTTGAGTTGAAGAGGTGCACCACTGCCTCATGAATCACTCACCTTGTCATTTGGCACTTGTATGGCTCCATTTAACATACTTCATTCATCAACAGGCCTTCATTCACTAATGGCTAGTTTTAGATGACTTTAACTAGAGCTGGGGCTGAATTACTCAGGCTGGCATAGGTCAAGGAGTTCTCTACAGACTGCCTGAACTGGTCTCTGGTTCACCAGATTCTACACCACAGAGATGATCCTCACTCTGTGTTTCTTTCACACTGAGATTGAGCATCAGGGAAAGAACTCAAATAACCATTTTAGGTGCACCCACCAGATTCTGGTAGTTCTCCATCTTGGGGAGTTGGTCACAATAAGATAGGAGATATGGATTTGCATAGCATTGACAAAAGGTCTATGCCCAAGAAAGAGCTTCTCTTATCCTAATAACTCTCTCGGACAGACATTTTCTCTTGGTGACTGTCTCTTCTTCATGATCACAATTCCTTTTAGTCGTCAAAAATAGCATCTTCTCTAACTTAGAAACCTTTTGATACCTAAGGCATAAGAATTCAAGTAAAGAGCTGTACACATTTTAACAGACATAGAAAACTCCCTAATCATGATATCCTGTGGTCACAGTACCAGAATTTTCCTCTATCTATCCACTCTGTGGTATATACAGCTATAGCTGAATTTAACTTTAAAGCTATGCTGGATAGGTCTGCTAAATAACAGGAAATTTGATAAGATATTGGTTATGGAGTAATACTAACCTCTTATTGACTGTGTCGTAAAATGGAATAATGAGACTGTACACAAAATTCATAATCTTTATTATTACAACAAAACACAAACACAGTGTGTATATTTGTTGTTTGCTTACATGGGACAATCACTTTCACTGGCTTCTCTCTTTCTCTTCCAAATGTTCATGTTGAAACCATGTACCAGAGTAGTTAAATACCACATTTTTTAAATCACAAGAAACCTCACATTTACCAACAGCAACATGCACTACCTAAGTGACTCTTCATTCTCACTACAATGTTTTTTTTTTAAACTCTGTATTTCTCCTGAATAATCATTAAATGGCATTGCTGTTGAAATCCTTAATCAATGTGTCATATTAAGCAATATTTTCCCTAGGTAGTAACAGGTATTATCTATTTTTGAGAACAATAAAAGAAGCTTGAAGTAAAATTAACTTACAAGATTTCTTTGACCATGTGTATTATGACACCTGTACATATTGAGAACAAAGAATGAATTCAGGATAAATATTATAATACTAAAAGAAGATAGAAACCCATGATATATTCATATATCACAACTGATTAAAGGTACAAGTCATACATTATAAACACACATACATACATTGTGTGTGTGTGTGTGTGTGTGTTTTGTTATAACAAAGCCACATTGGGCTATCTGCTGTGTCTACCAAGGGGAATTGAACCTCTGATTTTAGCATTGTAAATCCAAAAACTCAATGCTGTCCCACCAGGGGACAACATACATACATTAGTGAAAGTAATATGGAATTGGAGCACAAAATAACTATTACTTTATCTAATACTTCAAAATGTACAAAATATTCTTATAACCAGATTTTTGAGGAAGAGTCTTTTGTTGACAAAAACATGAAAGAGTAGTCTGCCATCTTTTGGCAGTTATTTCAATATCAATAACACTAGCAAATCAAACATATAAAATTAAAATGTTTGAGGTAGGGGTGTGGAGCCATATGTAATGATGACTATAGAACAAGACACAATAAGAATCAACATCAGGGGAGATATATACTGTACAGCATGGGTGATGCTTCAGATAATCCATTCAAATTTATGAAAAGAGAAATATAAAGGGTTAGTTTGTGGTATTGTGTCATCTTCAAACCTTTTTTTTTGCATTATAAAGTTATAGATTACATAGTAAATAAGAAGAGAAACTTGATCTATTTCTATGATATAAGCCTTATATAAAGCAAAAATTATAAGTTTATTGAAACCAAACAAAAAAGTGCCTTTTCTTATTTTATCTTGAAAATAAGTAGGGTGGGTAGGTATAGGTAGGCAATAAAATTAATTTAATATTTTTATTAAGGCCAAAAGAAAAGGATCATAGGTAGATTGATATTTTGTAACATGAAATACATGGTAATATTTATTTGTAGATGTTTTTATTTGAACACATCACATTAAAAAATTTGCTATATTTACTAATCAAACAACTGAGTTCAATACTGCTGATAAATTATAACTCAAAATGGAAAAAAAGACATACTCTATAGAAACATTAATCACAAAAGGAAATATGTTATATTTACTGAGAGTATATGATAAAAGTAATGTTATTTTCCAAATAAAATTGCACTTTAGCAACTACACAATTTTGAACAGTTGCTACATTTTTGTTACATTTTACATGTATAACATGCTTCATGTTTTATGTACATTTATGTAGCAAAGTATGTATATTTATATATATTGATCAATTTCTAATTTTAATCTGCATGGTTTAAAATTTTAAGCCATTAGATTTGTTTAGCCAGCAAATTTGTACTTACACCCCCCCCCCCATTCCCCAAACAATTTCTCTTTGGAAATGGAACAGACAAAAGCAGCCCCAGAATAGTCATTATGGAGCATAGAAATTGGCCAAAATTTGGTAGTTGACTTACATGGGCATATGTGAATAAAGGTTATTTAATATTATATTATCTTCAAATCAAATCAAGCTACTGCCTACTTAGTACAGCTAATTAACTATAATGTTTTTGTGTTCTAACTTAAAGATTAAAATGCATTATTTCATTAGTTGGGTTCCTTACCTTTTCAAATTTTTTTAATCATAAACTAAATAATGTTCTAGGAGGTTTTGGTAAGGTTTGGAGATTTATGCTTACCTGTGATAATTTGTATTTCATTTGCTGTATGTTTTTGAAATTCTTCCTGGACATATATATTTCCTGAATCCATGTTTTCTGGCCAGATACTTTAACTACCTAGTGGTCAAAAAGTGTACCTGAATACCACATATGTAGCATTAGTTAGAATAGATAGATCCAAAATGGATAATAACATAGCATTTTTGTGTTGTTATATGTTTGAATATTTTGTTTTTCAGGCTGAAATTCTAAAAGCATCTATTGACCATGTACAGTTTTTAGAAAGCACTGTGGAGTTTCTGATAAAAGAAAAAGGTAAAATATTGATATTTTTAATGGCATGTAATCTGAATTTTATACTATGTGTTGATATATTTTCTATTTATATTTTTAATATTTTTTAATTACTGTTGAAGTGATTAATTGTTTAAGAATCTTTCTGCTATACAGCAAGGTGTACAAATCATTAAATTAAATACTAGAAAATCCTGATCCATAAGACTTGTTAAAAGCAAACTTAAGAAATCTATGCCGATCATTACTGTTTTCATGTTTTTAAGGTCACAAATGTACCTGTTGAAAACATAATGTGAAATTTCAAATGAAGCAACAATTTGAAGCAAAATCTTGCTTTGGGGCATTATTTTTTCAGCAAAACATGATGGATATAATGAAAAAACCCTGCCCCACATGTACACTTTGGATTACTACAAAGAAATATTTTGTTTAGAAGAAGCCAAGGAAAATAATGGGTTAGTTTAAAGAATTTTGTATTAAATCACTTTGAGTTTTAAATATGTTTTTACATTATGTACACACATTACAAGAAAATATTTATTTTTAATTTCTAAGTTTGCTTAGTAATTTTTAACTTTTTAAAAAATAGATAACAGTATTATGCCTGTTTTTATGTTTAAATAGAGTATAATATCTCTCTTTTACTAATCAGAAAGTTAACAGTTCAATATGTACATTGCCTTGCAAAAATACTCACCCCCCTGCAAAGTTTCCACATTTTGTTGCTGTATGAGCTTGCAATCATGAAACTTTCAAATGGGACTTTATATTTAGAATCTACACAATCTACTCCATATTGGGAAAGCTAATAAAATGCTGATATTATGTAAGTAATATTTTCAAAGAACATTACAATATTCTCAATTACATAAGTATTCAACTCCTTTGCTAAGGCAACCCTAAATCAGTTCAGGTGCAAGAGATTAGTTTGAAAGGTCACAAAATTAGTGTAATGGTCTCTGTCTGTGTGTAATCAAAGTGGTTTAACCTGACTTCAGAGTAAATGCTTCTGTTCAAGCCACAACTCACATAGTGATATGACAAACCAACCATGAAGACCAAGGAACTTCCAAACAAGTAAGTGATAAAATAATAGGGAAGCACAGATCAGTAGAAGGTTACAAAATGCCCTCCAGTGGCACAGCAGTATGTCTACAGATTTACAACACTATAAACTGGGTTTTGATACCCGTGGTGGGCAGAGCACAGATAGCCCATTGTGTAGCTTTGTTCTTAACTTCAAAAACAAACAGGTTACAAAAAAATTTCAAAGTTGCTGATTATCACTTTGAGTATGGTGAAATCCATCACTGAGAAGTGGAATGTGCTTCATACTACCCAGATTAGGCTGTCCTTCCACACTAAGCAGCCAGCCAAGCAGGAAACTGGTTAAGGATGCCATTATGAAGTCAACAGTGAGTTTGAAAAATCTGCAAAGTTTCATGTCTGAGATTGGAGTCAGTATCCATACATCTACAATATCCTGGTCCCTACACAAAGCTGGTCTGTATGGGTGAGTGTCAAGAAAGAAGCCATTACTGAAAAAAGAATCATCTTAAATATCCTATGGAGTTTGCGACAAAGCATATAAATGATACTGTAGACATGTGGCAGAAAGTTTTTTGGTCAGATGAGACAAAAATTTAGCTTGTTGGTCTAAATTCAAAACATTACGTCTAGCGCAAGCTGAATACAGCACATCACCCAGTCAGCACCATTCCAACTGTCAACCATGGTGGTGGCAGCATTATGCTATGGAGATGCTTCTCAACAGTGGGGAATGGGAAGCTTGTCAGTATTGAGGGAAAGATGGATGGTGCGAAATACAGGCAAATCCTAGAGGAAAACCTGATTGAGTCAGCCAAGAATCTAAAACTGGGTTGAAAATTCACATTTCAGCAGGACAATGACCCAAAGCACATTGGAGGGGTTTTAAAAGCAGAAAGTGAATGTTTTGAAGTTGCCCAGGCAAAGTTCTGACTTGAATTCAATGGAAAATTTATGGTGAGATTTGAATGTTGCACTCCATCAAAGATTCCCAACAGACTTGTCAGAATTGGAGCAATTTTGCCAGAAAGAATGGGCAAAAATTACACCATCCCATTGTGTAAAGCTGGTAGAGACCTATCTAAAAAGACTCACAGCAGTAATTGCTGCCAAAGGTGCTTCCACCAAATACTGACTTAGAGGACTGAATACTTATGCAATCAGGAAATTTCAATTTGATATTTTCTTTGCAGGTTTTGCTAACATTCATCCTCCTTCACACATAACAGTGTTAAGTTTGATCATTAGAGTTTTGAACGAAAGCAAGTTTCATCAAAATGTGACATTATTGATATGGAGTGAATACTTTTACAAGGCACTGTATATTTGCTAGTTTTTATACCTCAAATATACTGATGTTTAATGTTTAATTAATATTTTTTATCAACAAAGCCATAATTTTATGATGTTGATATACAAGTTGCCCCAGAGTTTCAGTGCAGTTATATATATCAAATCAACTTCAAAACAAGTAAGAGTAAATAAATATAATAAAACAAAGTTTTTGAAATGATATACTTAAATTCATGTACCTCATTACATTCAGTGATATTTATTGATGCTTAAATAGAAGTATATGTAATGAAGTATATGAATATACCATGTGTTTTTTTCCTCTTTTAGTGTTATAATATTTATTCAGTTTCATATAATTTGGTCAAGAAAATTAAATTGATGTTATTTCAACTTACCTTTGTTCCCATGTTATTTTTGAAGTAGATAACACCTGTTACTGCCTGGAGATAACAATACTTAATAAAACCCTGTGAACAGCATTGACCTTCAATGGTTGTTCAGGTTATATCTAGAAGTTACAGCTCCACCATATCTAGCAATGAAAATTATTAATCCCTTGGATAGACTATGTCATTCTGGGTAAATTTAAGATATTTTGAAAACTAAGAAACCTTGGATTTGGCAATCTGGTTTGAAATGTCATTGAAGATAGTCTAGTAGAACTTGTTCATCAGAGTCAATCTAGTGATCCAAAAAAATGACAGTCCAGTGTAAGTGAAATGAAAGTGCACACACTGTGTTTACGTTTAATGTGTACTAAAAAAAGATTGTTCAATTTAAATTTCACTTTGTGTCCAATCTCATTACACCATTTTAAATCAATTCATTTAAAAGAGATCTATTACTACTCTGTAATCAATATCATGAGCAACTCTCTTGTTGTTTATCAGACCTATCCTATAGCCTGAAAAAATATTCAGTTCACCTGAATATATCAAAGACTGGATAGGTAAAAAGAAAATTTTGTGGAATTTGCTATATCTGTAAAGTGTGTTCTTTTCTCTACTTGAACTCTTGTGATAATAAGTTTTAAAAAGTTTAAATAGGCTTTGTGTTAGAGAAAATAGAAGTTTTCACTACTCAAAGAACTTGTGAACAAGAGGGAGAGTTGGTCGCTGAGGGGAGACAGTTGTCTGAGAGGACTGTCAGGTCTAGGAGAAGTCTTCTCATGGATGTTGGTTGACAATGCTGCAAAGGGCCATGATTTCTTTCTCATTGTTGCCACAGATTCAGGAAGGATATTTGTTAAAATCTATTTAACCAAGAGCAGCTGATTGAAAATAATCATGATGGATTGGTGTCTGGTGAGTCCAAGACTGGGTGTGATCATCTGTACAGAGATTAAACCTAATCCTAGCAACCAAGACAATCATTACATTGAGCACCCAGTGATTGAAAGGAAGTAGCTATCCTTGGTTTCCAAGCTATTATGTGATTTTCACTATGCAGCGTATACAATATTTTGTGTGATTTCCACTTGAATGCCATAAAATTAAGATGGCTTGTTTCAGTAGGTGTTCATTACCAGTTTGTGCAACTAAAGATGATAGTTAGGAGTTTGAAATATCACCTGAAAGAGTGATGTTGGATATACAAGATTGTTCAATTTAAGAGTTATTAATTAGTTCATTTAGTGATTTAATATTTAATGATTATTTAGTTTTCATTACAAGTGTGTTAAAAGTTAATTATTTTAAAAAAGATAGTTATGACAAGTTTTGTTATGTAACTCTGTACAAGTCGTACAGTGTATATGCAGTTTAATTGCTGTACTAGGTTCTTGTAATCTTGTTGACGTCATCTTACTTGAAGCTTCTAAGTTTTTCTTATTATGTGTAATGTTGTTACTAGAAGGCTAGATTTTTTTGTCGCATGTTATAAATACATGCAGATACACAAAGAAGTTAAGTAAGTTAGGCTACATGATTGTGAGTTTAGCCATAAAGAATCTATAGTGGCAATTTCTAAAGTGAAACTTAAAAAAGAAAGTGAAGTTAGACTATGTGATTGTGAGTTTAGCCATAAAGAATCTATAGTGGCAATTTCTAAAGTGAAAGTATCACAGCTTGTATTGTAATAACAGAGATAGAGGAGAATAATTTGTCTTGTCAAAGGGTGTTTTAAAATAATTGAACCCACTTTTGTAGACTTTGATGAAAAGGACACAATTATTTAAAGCTCTGGATACAATTGTGGTAACCAAAAGTTATAGTGGTGATGTTTAAAGTGTAATAATTGCAGATTGTATTGTAATAACAGAGTAGAGAATAATAATTTGTCTTGTTAATTGAGTTCTAAATTAACTGAACTAGTCTGAACTTTTGACATAAAAGAGAATTACATAAAGCTCTGGATACAACTGTGGTAACCAGTGGGGTAATGTAAGCGAATTTATCACTGATTTTATTGTGATAACAGAGTAGAGAAGTATAATGTGTCTTGTCAGTTGGGTTCTAAGGTAACTGAACCAGCCTATGTGGACTTTTGATAAAAAAAAGAGAATTATTTAAAGCTCTGGATACAAATGTGTTGATTATCTATGTAATGTATACTTGTATATACATTTGACTTGTTGTGATTATATTATTTTAAAACAAGTGAATTGTGTGGTGTCTGTTTATTGTTGAACTTTATCACCAACAAGTCACAGTCACCTATTGTAAAGAATCCAGCCCATACAAAACCTGACAGTTGTGAACCTTGCTTTTTTAGCTGTCAGGTGGTATTGTAAGGTACAGTGTATACACTATATTGTATAATTACCATTTGATCATTTAAGTTAAGATAGTTTCATAATCACAAGATCAATGGGATCAAAAGGGTTTTGAAACCCTCACTTTCTGAGTTATTGAGCATAGTTTCACAACAAGTTTGCACAACTAAAGATGATAAGTAGGAGTCTGAAAAACAGTTGAAAGGGCTTTGTGACCCTTGATTTCCAAGTTACTATTTGATTATTTTTAGGTGAAGTATTGAGAAATTTCACAAGAATTACTCATCTGATCTAGCAGAGCAGTGAAAGCTCAAGGAAGAATATGGCATTATTTTTGCTAGATCTTTATTGCAGGTACACATCTATAATGCATATAACTTCTCTACATACAGCGAAAAAGTTATGTTTTGCATGAGTGTATATTTTTATATGCTATAGTAACTGTACAGATAAATAACCCTTACATATGAGAAATTTTAGCTGAAAAGATTTAGTTCGGCCAAGCTCAGTCTGTGATTCTTTATCTCATTATGCTTCAGAATAAAAATGCTTGAGTTTCATGGGTCACAGGTGACATCAATAAACAATGGCAACTAGCCAGTAGCTAAGATAACCCAAGACAGTTATGAAGTAGTTTGCACATAAATCAGTGGCAGGTTGTTGAAAGAAAAACTGCTATGTTGATCATATTTCAAGTTCCTTTGGTGTTCTTGAAGTAGGCAATACCTGTCTGGAGAGAACATTGCTTAATATGATCTTATGTAAGAATATCAACACCAGTATCCTTCACTGGTTGTTCAGGTTAGATCTGGAGATTTTGGCCACGCTTATGTAGTAATGAGAATTAGCGTGATATATTCTTTCATTATTAATTCTGCTCATTTTGATAGTGCAGTGATGAATCAAATATATATATAGATGCCATAAATATTATGCACTGAATTAAACTTTAGTGACATGTCAGTATATACAAGTCTTATAAAGTGTGATCAAACATCTATATTGTTACTTGAAATATAAAAGAATATTGTTCAGGTGTTAATCTTCTATATTACAACTGAATGAACTTTATAGAAAAACGAGCAAAAAAGTCTCTAAGATTATAAGTGGCTATAGTATGTTAGCATAAACCAACCCCCTTAAATCTTCCTCAGTGAAAATTAAAGAAAAATAATCATCAGATATTAGACTTCCTATATCATCCCTCAAGGGTCCTAATATTTTACATATTCCTAATTGTATGTAAAGAAATTCCTACTATTATGTTTACATTTTCAGCAAATCCTTTATCATACCCTTTTCAGTTTTCTAATTTCCTTTTTAACCAACTCTCTTCACATTCTATAATTCTCTAAATCTCCTTTCAAAGCAGTCAATTTAAACTTCTTAAATGTACAATTCTTTTCATTAATTTTTATCCTTTGTGAGTCAACCTGGTTTTTTACTTGCAGTCATCCTTTTGTGTTGTAATGTAACAAGGCTGTTAGAATGTACAGCATATTTGCAATGAAATTCAGTAAATGGTTATTAGACTTAATAAATGTTGCACGTATTTAAAAGTGTTTTGTTATAAGATAAATAGCCTGTTAATATGTACTATAAATGTTTAATAAGGGTAGTGTTAGAATGTACTATGCTGTTGGTATGTGTATATTTATTAGTGTGTTATAATAGAGTGGCAAATACTGTTTGTCTGTGCTACGTATATAACAGTTTTTGTTCAATTACATATATATATATTTAACATTCTTTGTATTGTGAGATGACTGGATTGTTGGCCTATGCTTTATCATATTTTACAATGTTGGCCTGTATTATATATTTATAATTGTGTTCTTATTATGTAATAATTGATGTATTTTGCCTTACCAAGAAGTGAAATTGTATATGGAGTTTCTAAGTTGATTTATAAAGAGATTTATTTTTTTAGTGTTAAACAGGAAAAATATCTTCAAAGAACTGTTTCTTATCCCAGAAAGAGACACGTGTGTGGTGAAGGTAAAGCTAATACTTTGTCACTAGATAAAAACAAGGTAATTTCACTGTTGAAATTCCTAAACAAGTACTTTGGAAATTACTGAAAATGTAAAGTGCCTAAGATAGTAAACAAGTATGAAATACCAACTTCCATAAATGTCAAGTCATACCAATTGCTTCTTGACTTCCTTATTTTTGTTATAAATCATATTGGGATTCAAACCCATAAATATTTAAAGAATATTTTAAATCTCAGTAACTGTTGTGTACCGTAAATGCCATTTTGAAATTGTAGGTCTTTGAATACTATATAATAAATAAGACAGAATAAAAAAACATAAAGTTTGTTAGTCACATAGTCATTTTAAGAATGTATAATATTATGATTTTTATGAAAAGTTATATGAGTTTATATGTTTGTTGTTTTAAAATTTTCTCAAGACTGAAAAACAATTGCAGCTTGGAATGAGATGATTACAATATTCTCTTTTTTTGTTTTTTTATGAATATGAACTTTATAAAGATAAGTCTATAAAGATAAGACACATTTCATAGCTAACTGAAATAAATAGATTTAGCAAAATCAAGCTTGACCAACAAAGAGGCAGACAAAAGTTGGTACATTCCTTTGTGAGCCAATCAAAATTTAGATCATTCATGAAATGAATTCGTGGCATATTCATAGAATAATTATTGGTAAAAATCAATTAGATTAACAACTATAGAAAAGCTAATGCATTTTGGTAATACTACATTCCAACAATGGCTTTTATGTCATGTCGCTTAGCAACAAAAGTATAACCTAATATTGTTGTTAGTCTATGTACTTAAAGTATAAAATGAAATGTATAGACAACAAAACTGGGAAAATATTTGTTGATTTTTTAATTTAAAGTCTCCATTGATTAAAGAGGTTTGCTTTTTGTTAAAAACAGTGATGATATAACAGAAAATAGCTTAATTCAGAAACAATTTAAGTTTAAAATTGAATCAATATTTTTACTTTCATAGTAAAAAAATTGTATGCAATTGGCTGTAGGCTAGGTGATCCCACACTATGTGTTTACTTTGGGCTTATTATTCCAACACTCACTACACTTATAAGGTTTCATAGTATCCCTCTCATGGTCCCCTTGCACCCTTGTCATTAAAATTGTAATGGATAGACAGTAATCAAGCTATTATATTTGGATAAATGCATTTTAGCTTTTATGACTCCTTCTATTTTGAGAAATTAAGTGTGATGTGACACACACTGGCTTTTATATAGGTTAGATGTTATACACCTATGAAAATAATATAATAAAAACTGGATACTAATAAAAAATTTACTTAATACTCATGTTATTAACACTTGTTTACCAAGAAATATTAAAACTGCCTTCTAAAAAAACCTGTTAGGTTCTGGTTTATTGATATGTGAATTTAAATATTAGTTGTAGAATTTGAATTCTTAATCAACAATTACAGCTTATCCTCTTCTCATAAACTATGAGCTTGTAGTTTGAATTAATTTGATTTTTATCTTAATGTGTTGTCTAGTTATTAATATGTTAATAAAATAATGTTATATTGTCTGCTAATGCAAAACTTCTTACAACATATATTGCAGCCATAAACATCATTAACAGTGAAGGTATTCAACTGATGAAACAATTTACTTTAATCATTATAAGTAAGATAGTTTGAACAGTATGTTTAAATAGCTATGCTCGTTACTTGATATATTTTTAGTTCTGACCTGTGTATGTAGCTTGCTTTGATCATAAGTTATTATTGAGAAAGTATATTATTAGAAGTTGGCTAAAGATGATTTTTTACCCCTTACTAGATTCCTCGTACTAGTACGAAGTTGGATTCCTTTGTTACTGTCTATCCTACAGTAGAGCACAGTTACCATATCTCCAGTCATGTTACAGAAACCAACAAAGAAGCATGTGAAAGTAAGAAAAATCATACTTCTAGAAGGTCACGTACTAGCAGGAAAGAGAATGTAACTCCTGAGAAAATGACTTTGAGTGAGAAAAAAGAAAGCATTTTTGAACAACAAAACTCCTTGGCAGACTATGATTATGATTTTGTTTGTAACAGGTAATGATTTATTTTCTTTTTACTTGAAATAATCAAATCTCTGTGACTAATTGAGATGGATTCTAGAAAATTTCAAAAGTCAAAATAATATTAAGCACTAGCTAAGGTATTAAAGACTATATACCTTAGTGTATATTGTGATATACAGATTACATTTGCTTAGCATGGATATAATATACTGGTTAGGTAAGAAACAGTGATTTGTTGAAGTGTATGTGATGGATAAATATTTTGCTTCTTTGATCTATACATACAGCTTAACAACAAAAAATATGGAAGAGTTATCTAGTTGTTGAACAGTATAATTCAACTTAAGAGATCAAATAAAAGGTGCTGCTTAAGAAATCAGAATAAAGTATAACACTTAAGTCATTAGAGTAAATGATACTGCTGATGTGAAGAGGATAAAGGTTACTTCTTCATTAACCAGAAGTAAGAAATGTAAATTTTTTCATGTAATACTGCTTAAGCAGTGTGAATAAAAGACCACAGAAATGATAAAAATAAATGAATAGCTGTTTCGTGTAAACTATATGCCGTTACTGTAATGGTCAGATAAAGGATATGGGATTTGTTTGTGTCACTGGAGTATATAATACTGTAAATGATCAGAATAAAATATACAGAAACTTTTTCTTGTTGTGACAACCTCATTTAATATTATTTAGACCATAATGAGGGTAAAATCTATGTATATGTCTCTACCACCCAACAGATACCTAACGTTTATTACCTTGTGGAAATGTTAATATATTTGAATATGTTTTTCTTAACATTAAAAGCAAACTAAAAAGTAACAATAATGTACATAAACTTCCAATAAGTTGCAGATATTATACTTGTAATGAAAGTATTTTCTCAAATTATATTTGCAAAATGTCCTTAGGAATGAACTAAAGGCAGTGAACAGATTATAAAATTATGCAAAGGATATGAACAAGGCTTGAAAACACCATCATCAAATTTTGTTTTTGTATGAACCTATATGGAATTTTGATTCAAATGTATCATAAATCGTCAGTCTGCTGTTCATTAACTTGAGTGTCGACACTCAGAACTGACACTCTAGCATTACTACTATAAACTTCAGTTTATCAGATTATAGTCAGTAATATCCCATTCTTGAGGTTTAAAGGCATCATTCTCATATAAGCATAGCATTTGGAATTCAGTCAGTTGTTAGGCATATAATATATGCTACTTTGATTTTCTTTTAAAATATATTTTACCACACTTTGAATTTTGTAATTGGTATTGTTATTTATATTAGATTATGGAAACAGGAACCTTTGCCATCTCTTGTAACACCTGTTCTATGTGCAAAATCACAAAAGTCTGCTGGATCCTGCCCAGTAGGTGTAACAACTGTTGAGGCAACTCCCTGCAGCTCTCTTAGTAATTCCAGGAAACGTGGACGGGGAGGAAAAAGAAATAGCTATATTGGATCTCGTCGAAAAACTTTATCATCAGTTCGCAGAAACATTTTGGATAGCTTTGTCTCAGATGACAGTGATGAAAAAAATTATGTTATGGCATCAAAACTTGGTAAGAGCTCTCGTAGAAAGAAGTCTTTAAAGAAATCACAACCTCATGAAAAAGGGAAAAACCAGAAATCTGAAAAATCCATAGGAAAGTCAAGTTCAAAGTAAGGCAGTTTTTGATCTTAAACATATTAATCTGTGTTTTCATAAGAATGTGTGTGAAAACCTAAAATATTTGTCAATGTTTCTGGCATGACCTAAAGTTATGCAGCATAAATTGATTTTGATATTCTGAAAATATGTATTTGCATACATTTAAAAAGAAATAGCTGTATTTCTTCATTTTTATACCCAAGAAATGCACGTATTCAATCAAATTTAATATTCCACCAAATTTATAATTTTGATATTGAAATATTTCATTAAATTTGTTTTCTTTTGTGTCAGAAAAAGTATTAAAACCAACATTGGTTCAAAGAATGAACCAATAACACCAGTTCGAGGAGTTTCTTTTCGTAGTCCTGGTAATGGTTCTTCTGTCTACCATTATCATCCTATTACTCCTCCAAGGTTTAACCAAGACAGCAGTCTTGCTAAAGTGAGGTACAACAAGTTCCCAGTAAGAAGATGTTTAAACAGCAGTCTAGAGGATTGTTCTTCTAAATCTCAAAGAAATATTGTTATTGGTAAGTTTACTTAGAGAAGTCTGAAGACATTATTGGTAGCTTCAAATTAAAGAATTTTCCATTATTATTGAAAAATTTAAACTTATGAAAACTAAACTCATTATTGAGTTAGGGTGTGAGAAATTGAAAATCATTATTGATAAGTTGTGATAGCAGTAAAAACAACAACATATATTTCACTTCCAGAACCAGCAAAGAATATATCTTTATTTAGTTGTATTCATTTGAATTTTTCTAATGCTCTGAATGTAAATAAAGATATTCATGTAAACTATATGTATAAAAGACACAAACTTGTGCTAATCTTCTAGTTTTGGCAAAGGTTACATACTGTAGCAATTGTTCAGTAATGATCAAGCTAGCTACACCTTAGTTCTGTGTTTATCATGCCCTCCTGGAGTGAAGTTGTACTCATTTCATTTTAAGAGGTGGTACACAGACTTGTACAAACTGTAAGTTGGGGGTGCATTTCCATATGTAATAGGACTAAAAGTTGATGTAATTAATATACAATTGTGACAGATTGCTTTAGAAATTTGTCTGACTCAACAGTACATGCAGTGTACCATGATCCTTGATCCTGTCTTTCTCTTGTATAAATGTGCTTCTGACCTATTGCAGTCATAATACTAACACTGAAGATGGCCAGTTCAGTAAAGACCCAAGTATTAGTTTATTTGTGAATAGAGGATCTGTTTATTTGTGTTTTTCTTTGATGTTCATGTTTGTTTTATACTCTGCTTAACATTTCCAGAGTCTACAGTATATTGCAGATATTTGATACCTTGTATCAGTGTACTTGAACTCCTCAAGGTTTAAATTGGAGTGAACTCAACTTATTATTGATAGGTTCAAACTGGGGAGTTTTGCAACTCATTGCTGGTACATGTGACTTTAAGAAAAACTTATTTTGGTAGATTTAAATTGGGAGAGAGACAACTGGCCAGTGATAGGTTTAAACTTGGGAAAAATCAGCTCATTACTGATAGGTGTAGCTTTACTAAAACCAGAGCCCATGCAACCTTGTGTACAGCATATGCATATGTATGGGGCAACAGGTTTTTGGGAGGTGTAATTTCTGTAATGGCAAAAGGGCAGGAATGGAGGGTGGAGGCAGCACAGGGTAACAAAATACATCATTCTGACCCTGATTAAAACCCATTATTTATAGTTGTGACTTTGATAAAACTCATTACTGGTAGATGTAGCTTTGATAAATCTCATTATTAGTAAGAGTAACTTTGATAAAACTTGTTATTGATACATGTAACTTTGATAAAATTCATTATTGGTATGAGTCGTTCATTTAATTGAGCTTTCTAAAATTCCTGAAAAGAAAAGAATAGTGAGACTTTTGATCCCAAGAAACATTATCTGAAACTTATGATGAAATAAAGGCATCTATAGTAAAGGTATTGTACTTCTAATCTTATAGTTTAATTGCTATAAGTTTGAATTTAGTGGAGATTTTAAAATAAAAGAATGTGTACCCTAACATTATGTTGATTTGTATGTTATAATTATATTAATTGCATATACTTTAATATTTGATTATTTATAGATGAAATAGTTGTTAAAATGTTATGAACATGTTTTTTTAAAAATGTTAATTATTAGCACCTGAAAAGGATGACAAAAAAAATGTTTTTTCCTCTGTATCAGTTGGACCAATGGAAAAACAGGTTAGTTTGTATTTGATCTGCTATTAACATCATTTTTTTTCTAACAAAATTATACTTTCAGTGTCAGCTAGTTTAATTAAACATAAATGTAAAATTTAAGGACAACAAGGGGCCTGTTGGTCCATCTAGACTGTCTCATCGAGTAAATAAAACTAAATTAAAATATGAAGAAAAAAATATCAAAACCAGCCATTATCATTTATATATTTATCAAGCCTTTCATTAAACTCCTTTAAATTTACTGCATTTACCACATCTGAAGGTAACCTATTCTTAAGGCCAACCACTACGTTAGAAAAATAACCTTTCTTATTTGAAGATGACTCCTGCCCTGTCAAAATTTATATCTACGTCCCCTAGTCCTATATTTTTCATCATTAAATACAAAAATTATGATGCATCAACAATATTAATTTCCTTTAACAGTCTTAAAGATCTCAATCAGATTTCCTCTAACTTTCTTTTTTTGAAAAGAAAATAATTTCAGAAATCCTAACCTGTCCTTCTATGATGACCTTTCCAAACCAGATATTATCCTAGTAGTCCTCCTCTGAACCTTTTATAACAATTCAGTCTCCTTTCTCAGATAAGTAGCTCAGACTTAACACAAATACTCCTTATGAGGTTTAATCAGTAACTTGTGCAATAGAATTTAGACTTATTTTCAATATTTTTGTAAATACAACCTAAAATCCTGTTTGCCCTAATATTAGAAACAAGTACTTGTGTGGATGGCTTAAGTCAGCTGGAATGCTAATATCTTTTCTAGATATTGTTCGTAGATGTAACATTAATAAAACACATTATTAGTAGGTGTAACTTTAATAAAACTCATTACTGATAGTTGTAGCATTAGTAAAACTTATTGGTAAATGGAAGCTGTAACTTTGATAAAACTTACCTGACCACTATTATTATAACCAATATACATTACCTTGCAGTTACTGTTATAATTAAAAGCCATTTGCTATTTGCCCAACTCACCTTGTAATCTAGATGAGACAGTGGGAAGTCTGTAGACTTGGAACACTAAAATCCAGGGTTCAATGTGGCTTTGCTATAAGACAAACAAACCATAAAATCTAAATCCTTTTGTAAAGCAGCAGCATCCTCTTCACAGCTAGCAACACTCAAGACCTTAATATCATCAGCAAATTTATGTAATTTATTGACAATTCCTTCATCTATGTCATTGATGTAAATCAAAAAGAGCAAAGGTCCTAAGACTGAGCCCTGAGGTACCCTTCTTGTAGCATTAATCCAGTTTGACTGAACTTCATTTATAACAATACTCTGCTTCCTTCTGTCCAGCCTCTTTTCTATCTAATGAGCCAACTTATTCCTCATACCTGTTGAGACACTTTTTTTTTAACAAGCCTTTTATGCGTCACTTTGTCATATTATATTTTGAAAATCCAGATACACCAAATACACTCGCTTACCCTCTACGTAAATGGTAGCTTCTTCAAATAATATCAAAAGAATAGTAAGGTAAAATATTTTCCTTAGTGAAATCTTGTTTGACTGTCCAGCAAAATTTTAAACTTTATTAAATGGCTTTGCAAAGCATCTTTTATCAGACTTTTAAAAACTTTTCCCACCACTAATATAAGACTGACTGATAGACCTGTTATTGCATGAACAATTGTTATCAACTTCCTTGAAAAAAAGAGGAGTAACATTACTGATTAGCAAATGTACAATCTCTTGGCACCTGCCCATTATTCAAGGACTTGCAAAAACTATTATCAAGTGGCTCACATATTGAATCCTTAACTTCCTTCAAAACCCTTGGGGAGTATTATCTGGTCTATGAGCCTTATTGTTCTCTAAACTACCTAGTGTTTTCTTAACAACTCTGAATTAAGCTCTCATCACTACCTAATCATGCTGGGTAAGGGTAGTTTTCAAACCTATTGGGTGTGGTAGACATTTATTTTTCTCTCTGTCCAGAATTGTACTCTGACTCCCCATTATCCATTATGACCATGGTAGGCACATAACCTACTATTAACAGTTGATAAAGTAATGTTGAAATGTGTCACTAGTGTAAATGAATATAGAAGTGTTTGTATATTATTTTAAAAAATCTTTAGAAAATATTGTTTATAATACACAGTTGTTCAATGACGTTATGGCTGTTTCCAGTTAAACTACTACTAAAAAGTACAACTTTGGTTACAACATTCATGTTTTCATTCCTTTTAGTCATGCTTGTTAATATGTCATTTATTAATTTATGATTATTGTACAGCTGAATAATAATATGTGATGGGAGATAATTTCTTTGAACATTTACTGATAGTAGCAATATTATACTTTTCAGGTATCAAAAGTTTTATCACCTTGGCTATGTAGGAAACATATAGAAGATTTGAGCAATAAAGAGAAGCTAAGGTAAGAGGAGAGAAGTATAGGTTTATATGAAAAGTGGTACCTCATCTCAGAAGGTGCAACAAACCTGACAGTAAACAGAGCTAGTAGTCTGAAAATAATTCAGCAAAATGTTGATGAAGCCAGTTGCACCTTCCAAGTTGAAAACCTCTACCTTGTTATAATTTAAGTTAAAATTTTGTTGAGCTTTAATTTGTTCTTTTGTAGAATGATACTTTTCTTCTTTCTAATTTTTTTATGCTCAGCCTTTTTGCTTTAGCTATTATGAAAGCCATTCAAGATGTTATAAGCAAGAACATCACCAAATGCAAGAACAATTTGGGAATGGTTGTTTACGTCTAGTGAACTGTAAGTGAAGAAATTAAGTATACTGTTGTAATTCTTCACTGTCTCTTCTCTCTCTTACACACACACATATATATATATATATATATATATAAATATATATATAGTGCTAGAAAAAACAATAAGTGAATAAGTAGAATAATACCACCTAAGTTTGTTTTGAAGTTAAGCACAAAGCTACAGAATGGGCTTCTGTGCTCTGACCACAATGGGTATCGAAACCCGGTTTCTAGCGTTGTAAGTCCGCAGACATTCTACTGTGCCACTGGGGGGCATCACCTAAGTAAAAAGCTTTTATTGGGCATTGTTTGGAAATAATACTTTTTTTCACACCTTGGAGACATTTGTGTACAGAAGCATATTAGCAAATACAATAATAAATGGGCCAACATTCTCAGTACACTTAGAAATACTCGAGAGTTTAATTTCATTTGCAAGTTTTACTCATATATTAAGTATTTCTTAATCGCTATTAATGTGAATAAGATAGAGCAAAAGCTCTCTCTGAGGTATTACACTATATATATATATATAGTAACAGTGGTTAGTTTGAATGGACTTCATTTATAACAATCACTTGTTTTCTGTCATCCAACTATCCTACAAGTCAATTAGCTAGTCTTTGTTTTTGTTAGACTGGTATATTAATTACTTTGTTATTTTGTAGTTCTGATATATGTATATATATATATATATATATAGCTTACTTTGTTTAAAAGTTATATATATGTTGATAAACAAGTGTAATAAAGGCTTTTGTAACTACACAGTAGAATAGTTCTAATGTAGCCGAGAGATGGATATAATGAGTAACAAAGAAAACGATTGCAATTTAACACAGTAGGAAATGTACACTATTTCAAGAAGGATTTAACGTGTGCTTTTAGCAAGGACTATTGACTACATAGTAAAATTAGTTCTAATGTCTCGTTAGCAAAGACTTTATTGACTACATTATAGAACTAGTTCTAATGTATCATTAGTAGTTATCTCAGTACTCCAGACACATGCCGGGTTGGCTGCCACAGGTGATAGGGGGGGAAGTAAAGATGATGATATAGTTCCACAAAGTAGCATCAAAGGGGTGACAAAGATGATTATGTCATAGTTCCACAAAGTGGCATCAGAGGGGTAACAAAGATGATTATGTCATAGTTCCTCAAAGTAGCATCAGAAGGGTGACAAAGATGATTATGTCATAGTTCATCAAAGTGGTACCAGAGGGCACAGTTAGCTGTATTAGGGAAGGGGTTATGAGACTGCTGACAAGCTTAAATAGTTCTAATGTGCTTTAATTGCCGAAAACTTTGAGGTCAGATAGGTGAAGTAGTTGTAATGCACTCACAGATAGCAAGTGAATCTTTTGTTTGGGTAGGCTATTCTGTCATATGTGGAGGGTTGCACAATTGGAAAGAATCAGTTTCTGCCTGTAACTGAATAAACTCTCCTCAATGATTCACATACATCATCTTTCGACATATTTGTCTTTCTCTCTCCATATATATGGTATGATATTTTTGAGTTGGTGAGAATAATACCCAGTGAAGGACGAGCCTTTTCAAACCTCTTATATGCTCTGCCCCAGAATGTGCTTTCATTAGTCAAAACATTGTGGTCAGATAACTGAAGTAGCTGTAATGTGCTGTCATCAGCTAAAACTCAGTGGTTATATATTAGAAGCAGCTATAATATGGTATTGTTAGTTAAAACTTAGTGATCATATAGCTGAAGTAGCTGTAATGTGCTGTCATCGACTAAAACTATGTGGTCAGATAGTGGAAGTAGTTGGAATTAGTTATAGCTTTGTGGTCATATAATGCAAGTAGTTGTAATGTACTTCTTCTAGTGGTGGTTTCTAAATAATATATATATATATTGTGCTTGAGTTGTACTGTACTTGCTACACTGAACCTATATTTATGCATGTATTTGAAGAATACTTAGGATTGATGCTACAGATTTTTATGTGTAAGTTATTTAGCAGATGAGTTCATTGGTGAGAAGGTGACACAAAGACAAGGTTATCAATCAAATCACCACATGTTGCTAAATTAAGACCAAATTTGGAAAATTCTGTCATCTGTGTAGTTGAAATATTGTTAACATATTTTCATTAGAAAGGACTTTATACACCATATAGTTGAAACAGTTTTAATATGCTTTCACAATCAAAGATATTGTTACTAGATAATTGAAACAGCTTTGTCATACTCTGTCATTAGCAAAGACTTTCTAAACAGTTCTGCATGCTGTTAGTAGCACAAGCTTTGTAACTAGTTCATTGAACAGGTTGTGAAATGTTCTTAATAACAATTAATTTGTAAATGCATAGTTTAGACAGTTCTAACATGCTGTGTTAAACAAAAACTTTACATCCAGACTGTTCAAACAGTTGTGATGTCACTTGCAAACAGTTTGTGACCAGATTTAACCATATTTAATGTTGCTGTTAACAAATATTTTATGGAGATAAATGTTTTAACTGCACATCATTACTGTGTAAATCTTTTTGATTGGAGAAATTCAGATTTTTAGTGATTTTTTACTTTGTTTTAATAGAGATACAACAGAAGTGACCAAATCTGTGAACTATAATGATACGTTAGAGTTTGAAGGGTAGGTAAATAATATTTAATTTGATAATTATTCATATACACTGTGGTATAATGAAGTAAAATGTTTGTTATTCTCTGGTGTCTTTAATGTTATTTGATACAGAGAAGAGTGATCAGTATCATAAAAAATAGTGCAGCAGTGATTTTTTGAATACTATAATACAAATGTATATGTATATGAAAAAATTATTAAATTTGATTATTAATAGATTTTTTTAGTTACAGTTTATGTCATTTGTTGCATTCACTACCTAAGCAATATTATTTAGAACTGTGGAATTTTGTGTTTGACTTACCATACAGCATGATAAAATTCTAGTTTTTCTTTGATGTATTACCTAAAAACTATATTTAGGCCTATGTTATTATGTGACTTAGTGTTTTGCTCACTGTATTGACATTGCTACTTTAAATATGGCATAATTTCCTTTTGTGTACAGCTTATGATTTAAGAACATTAATTAAATCAATGACATAATTTCATTTTTATTTGGCTCGTAACCTAAACACTACTACTTAAATTTATAATATAATGTAATTTTGTGTTTGACACAATATATAAGCATTGTTACTTGAATTTATGACATATAATTTTTATTGTTTGTTTTCTTTAATGCAGAGTTATCTGTGCTCTATTTGCCATGAGAACTGAACTAAGAATTCTAGCATTATAAAACTAAGCTCCTAACGTCACTTTTGTGTTACTGGGTGACATAATTTTTATTATTACTTACATCTTTGACATAATAATTTGACACATTACATAAGCAAAAGTTTGAAAAAAAAAAGAGTTAAAAATATGTTACACAATGCTTTGAAAAGTTCACTTGTCATCTTCAAGTAAAAAACAAACAAACATCTTTTTACATAGAAATAGGTCCTAGGAAAAAGTCATTATGTGAATCAATAGGGTTTGATTCCATACTACAAATAGGAGAACCATTTATAATGGGCATATAAAGATGCAGGGTCCTGGGTGTTTATTAATTACAGGTTTATTATTATCTAAATGGATGTTTAGATTTTTTCTCACTTCTTTTATATAAAAATCTTGGCAATCTTTCCATTAAATTTTGTTGTTTAAAAATGTATTTCATCTTATACCAGGAGAGAAGTTAAATTCCACATTAATGTCAGTAATATCATTAGAGTTTGCTTAAATTGTTTCAAATTATTTTAATGCTATGAGGTAGCCCTTGAATTACAGAAAGGAATGAAACAATAGAAGGTCAAGAAGGAATATATGTTTTTAATTCAGAAGAATTTTTCAAAAAACGCATTAAAATACTTTCTACAATGGATTTTAGAGAGTGATTAACTTGAATTAAAGATTTCTTAATGTAACAAAGTTCCTTATCTAAAAAAGGAGTAGATCTACAAATATATTTAGTATTATAAACCAAATTCCAATAGAAAAATAATATTTTAGATAACTACAAACAATATTTGTAATTATAAGTAAAAAGAACTCTTGTAATTAAGTATAATAAATATCAAATTCACCTTCATACCATTTTAAAAATGGTTCAGATCAGATATAGTTTGTAATCAAATCCTACAGCTTCATCTTTTCAGGATCTGTTTAAAATGTTTATTCGTTTTGTTTGATTTGAAAAACTATTTTTCTCTCTCTCTCAAGAAGAAGAAGTTATTCTCATTAAGTCTGATAATGATAAATATAAATTATCATATAGCATTGAGTGACACAGTTTTAGAACTTTTTCACATTTTTAGCTATTTTTAAACTGAAGTATAAATACTAAACTACATCATGAGTATTTTAGTCAAATTTTGTTTTATTTTTGGTTCACTGCATAAACGTTATTAATTCTATGATAAATCATTTTCTACTCATGAATAATGGAATAAGCATTGCTACTTAAACTTGTGGCATATTATTTTGCATTCAACTCAGTACATAAATCTGTATTATAATGTTTTTCCATTGATTCCTTATGTAAACATTGTTGCTGAAATAACAGGTAATTTTGTTATGTGTTTAACTTGTATAGGCACTGATACTGTTACATATTTGTGTGTTTGATAATTTCTGGTATAAATTCTTTCCGAGGAACTTCAGCAGTACAAGTCCCTTCTTGATTAACCCAGTTTATTCTTTCTCGATACAAACTTTTAGTATGCAGTAATTCCACAGTCAGTACATTTCTCATCACTTTAAACTTAACAACTTTTATAATACACGCTATAAAACACAGTGATTCACAATCTCGATAACTTCGCTCTCGACAAGTACAAAACATACACTTTATTATTTCCTGTTGGCTTTCTCTGCCAGGCTTATGTACTAAAAAAAGAGGGCATCTCGAACAAACTCGGTCTTCCCCGATAATTCGAGAAACTTCATGCACGCTACTAGTGCCACCTGACTTCCACTGTTGTAACAATATTGTTGCGTCAGCGAGGTCACGTGACTAATGTCACGCCACCTGCTTTCTAGAACTATCCCGTTCTTTCGGGAGTGCTTTAGCATTTACTAGATTGGGGGGTGGTCTGATATATATAAGATGGTCATGGCGTGACGTGACAATGTGTGTGTAGACAGTGAGTAATTGATCTGCAGTCAGAGAGTATTATTGAAGTTGAGCACGTTCATTGTTATAGCGTTTGTTTTAGCATGATTGTTGAAATTAAGTGTATCGTAAAGTTATATTCGAAAAGAATAAACCAGTTTTATTAAGTAAGGACTTGTGTCGCTAAAGTTTCATCGGAACGAATTTACGGGAAATCAATTAACAAACGAAGACGTAACAATACTTAAATCTGTGTTATTATGACATCTTATATTTGGCTCACTACATAAGCATTATTATTTAATTTTATGATATCATCCGTATCTCTTATAACAAAATTGTGTAAGCATTGTCAACTAAATCTTTGATATAATGCCATTTTGTTTTGTTTTTTCTTACTTAAATCTGTGACATAATGTGATTTTGTCTTTGAGCCACAACAAAAGTGTTGTACTTAATCTATGATAAAATGTAATTCATATTTGGCTGATTGCATCAACAATCTTAGTAGACTTATGAATGTCATTTTGTACTTAACATTCCTACTAAAATCTGTGACTTCATATGTCATTTTGTGTTTGACACACTATATAAGCATTGTTACTGAAATCGATGGTATAATTTCATGTGTTTATGTTATTATATAAATATCCTTTCTTAATTGTATTACACCATATTCTTTTGTTTCTTAAGTCTGTGACTTGGTATGTCATTTTGTATTTGATTTGATCAGTTCACAAGCATCGTTACTGAAATATGTGACATCATGTTATTTATGTGTTTGACTTATTATTTTAAAAGTATTGTTACTTAAGCTTATGAAATTATGTCATTTTATGTTACACCTACTGGATTATTGTTATTTTGAGTTTAATTGGTTTACTGAATAAGCTTCATCAATTAAATATTTGGCACATCATCAATTTGTGTTTGACTCACGACACAAATAAAGTTACTTGAATATCATATAATGTTATTTTTTGTGTGACTCACTAAATAATCATTCTTCAATTTATATATTTGAATTTAACTTAGAAGATTGTGTACATATATGTTTTTATGTATGAGTGTCCTTTGTGTTTAGAACTGTTATAGGTGTTCCAGCTTAAATCAGTTGGCATTCAATGATATAAAAATAAACCAAATTAACAATTCCTTGGCTGCCTTTGATTCTTTGATTATATAAAATTAATTGATTATTTTGTCCTATGGTTATGTAAAATTTTATGTATGTTTTTCAGAAATGACTTAGGTTCCAATCAGAGAAATGACAACTCAGTCACACAGTCACAATTTATTCCATAAAATTCATCCAGCCCTTGTGATAACAGATTGGTGATTTTACATGAAATATAGGATAATGATTTAGAAAGAGAACAACAACAGTAATGTTCATTCTTTTCAGTATTTGGACCAATATTCTTTAAATTCCTTTGCTTTCTTTTTGCAGATCTGCATTTTTAATGGTTTACTTGTTTCAGTAAAAACAGATGGTTTACTCTTAAAAATGGAAACGTGTAATATCTTAAATTCCTTTAGGTGTTTTTGTTAGACTGGTTTCATTGTATGTAGTATCTTACATCTTGATGAAGATCAAGAAAAAAGACATATAAATGGTGTAGTGGTAGACTGAGAGTATTCTGATATCTCCAAAATCAGTCTGTTGGGCTCACAAACTTAAGATTTTGGTGGCAGTAGAGAATTGATAGCATATCAGTCCTTGAACATGTACTCATTATCAACTTGAGTGGCACCTACAAAACATATGAGTTAATTGTTCAGGTCAAAGGACACCTAGACTTCAGACATTAGACATCCCTAATTTTTAACTGATGATCTTGGACCTTTCAATCTATAGCCCGGCATGCTAAGCACTAGGCCTCAACCAAGTCCACTTTTTCTACTACCATCTACTGTTCTGTTGGAGATGAAGGCATCATTTAAGAATTTTGCGAATTTTTGTGTTATAAGGTAAAGATGCTCTATGTATGATCTTAGAATCATCATAGTGTTTATTTTTGCAAAGAGCTGAAAGTTTTTCTACAAAATAAACAAAACATAATATTGATTTTGGTCTTTCAGTTTCCCTGTAAGATCTCAAAATTCTTCAATTATGTTTTTAATAATAGGTAATAAAAAATATATATAGTACTTTTATTTACATTATATCAGCTGATTCCAACTGGCACATGTAATTGCTAAAGTAACATTATTAATTGTAAAATTGCCTTATAATAGATACAGGCCTGTATCACAACTTTAGCTATTATTTTACTTATGTGCCAATATGTATGAACTTTATAGTTATATTTGGTGGTCTCTTTTTCTTTCTCCTTCTGTTTTCTTCTATGATTTTTCTTTGATGTGAAAATTCTCATTCAAGTTAAAGGATGAAGTGATTAGTTACATGCCATCTATCTTCTGTTGCAGTACCTAGCTTCATATCAACTTTACTACACAATGAAATACTTTTTTAATAACATATATCCAGGAAAGAAAATAATTTGAAAATGACATTTTGAGCAATTGCTTTTTGTCAGGTTGAACCATATGTTTATTTTCTCCTTCCCAGTGTGGTAAGAACAGCAGTGGTGATATGGTAGTGATATTTATGATCTCTTACCAGTGGGGTAAGGACAACAGGAGTGTTATGGTAGTGGTATTTATATTGTAACACACTAAACAAAATGAAATAGGCACATAAGCAGAAGCCTTTTGTCTCTAAGTCTTCTGTAGTTGACATTCCCATTTTGCCACAACTGTCTATGATGATTTCCATCTTCTCTTGTGTCCAGAAAATTTCAACTAGAGAAATATATGTATCTCTTTATATTAGAAATATTAAATCATCCCATAGTTCCACCTGATCTAGGATCTTTTAATTGATATACTAATGGAGTAGCATGCTCAGTAACTTCGAAAGGTCAAGTCCACCTCCGAGCAAGTTTTGCAGTACGGTTATTTACAGTAGATGATAACGGATGTGCCTTTAATAATTCTAAGTCACCTACTTTAAAAGTATTTGAGTATCTGTTACAGTTGTATGCTTGACACTGTCACTTCTGAGTTGTTTCAACATTGGATCTTGCTTTCTGAATGACACCTTGTAATTCTGTTTTCCACTCATCCATATGGTTTGAGGCGTTGTTGGACATTTTGTTAGTCAGTCCCAAGGAAGGAAGATTTCTCATTACAGGTAGAGTTTGGCTGGTATGTAACCTGTAAACTTATGAATTGAAGTTTTAATTGCAAAAGAAAATTCAGGTATATGATTGTCTAGTTTGATGATTTTTCCCAATGTAGCTTCAAGATTTCATAGTTTATACGTTTTTACAGTTTTCCAAATAAATGTCTCAACTGACTCCCCTACATTAACATGGTACTTCCTACTAAAGAGTACAAATTAGTCAAGGTTTCTTTAAATTCCTAGCAATGCTCGAAAGCCATTTCTAATCCAAAAGCCTCCCACCATTCTAATGGTCCTCCCCTCAAACAAGAAGCTGCAGTTTCCACCAATTTATTTTCAGATTCTTGACACATATAAACATATCTTTCCGAACTCTTAAGAAACTCTAAGACTTAAAATTTGACTTACTGCTGAAATTCTCAAAAGACAGGGGTGGTGGGTTGACTGCAGTAATATAAATTGATGAACTTTCTATAGGTCTACTGGTATGCTGAACTCTTGAAGTTTGAGGTAGAGGGGAGGGAGACTTGGTTTCTTTTGCTAGTAGATCTGTCATCATGCATGTTAGCATTTGTGCCTGTTCTGTCAATACTGCCACAGACTACTTCAAACTTGGCACGTTAGCTTTTCTAACTTCCACAGTAACTCGTACTTAACTGAACTTAAATTATTGCTGAAATAATCACTTGACACTGAACTAAAAAAAATCTGTTCAAAGTCGTATGGGAGTTCTCTTCACTTCCTTTTTTTTTGGTTGTGCCCAACCTTTCTACACTTTGGCTCCAGGATATTGAGCAGACAGTCATGTTTGCTATCCCTTCTTCTTCTCTCTATATCTGTGAGGTTCTCTCTCTTTTAGGATGTGGTCTTTTTTTGGAAGTGGTCATTCCCTTGGGTAGGACACACATGCATTCTGTTCAATGGATATTTCTCAACCAGTGGAACTTCCCTCATGATCCCATTTTCCTCAATTACCCTGAGCTTTTGGGGTTGGTGGTCAGTCAAGGAGGCTACTCTCCATATCTATATCCTGTTACCTTGGCAGTTCATTGGGCTCTGCATCCTTTCCTCCTGTTTCTGCAAGGGAGAATGGTTTGGTTCTTTCTGCAATTCCTCTATTGTCAGCTTTATCACCTAGAAACAGAGAAACCATGTCTGATCACACTCTGGATTTTGAGTCCTGGGCTAACAACCTTGATGTGACTATTCTGGAGAGTCATGTTCCCTGAGTTCTGACTCTTTTGGCCAGTCTCTTATCGTGTCCCCACCAGGTTCTCCACAGAATGGTCTCTTCATACTCACGTTTTTCTGTGGGTGTGTTTTCAACAGGGAACACTGCATACTTGTATGTGTTTCCCATTCACTGGTATTTCACACTTCTTCTGGGTCTTTTCCCTTATCCAGACCAAACCTTGTCGTGCTCTGTTGGTTCTTCTGTATTGGCTGCTCATATGTGGTTCCCTCTGCTCTGGTCCTTATTGGAGCAACACACCTTAACCTTTTCTTTGTCCTATCTGCTCCTCAGTCATCCTTGATCTGATGTTTTTTCATCCAGACGTCTCCACACTTCTTCTTCTTTCAGAGTGACTTTTGTCCGCTCACTAGCCTCAGCTCAGGGTCTCGTCCCTATATGCTTACCCCTCCATTCAGACTCCTTCTCTTCTGGGTCTTTTCCCTTATCTAGGCCCACTCCTTCTTGTGTTCTGTTGGTTGTTCCAGATTGGTTGACTCTGACATAGTTCTCTCTGTGCTGGCCCTTCATGGAACAACAGACTCTGTCTCTTTCTCTGTCCTGTTTGATCCTCTGTCCACTGCAATCAGTTGTTTCTCATTCCAATGTCACCATACTCTATCTTTCTGTGTGTCTTTTGTCTGGTCCCGTGCCTCAGCTCAGGGACTCACCCCTCGTGTTGCATCTTTCATTGCCTACACCTTTTGCTCTTCTTCTTTGTCTATGTACCATAAGTCTTACTTCAGTCTTTGTTCTTTTTCCCAGAGCTTTTGTCCCTCCTGTACTTCCATTCTTCACCTGTCCTAACTCTTCATCTGGTTGTTTGTTTAGGGTTTGTCTGTTTCAACTGTTGCTCTTTATAGAGCTGCCCTGTCAAACTCTCTCTTTTCTCCCTCTTCCAGAAAGTTTCTCTTCCCTGGGTTGTTCCATTTCTTTCATCTGGTCCATCCAACATGTTTCCTTTGTTCTGCCAGATTGGGATCTCCATATTGTTCTTCCTATCCTGTCTGGTTCTTCCTTTGAACCCATTGCAATTTTGTTCCTTGTAAGATATTTCTCTTACGACCTCAATCCTCTCTCTCCTGGCATACAGTCTTCATTGTTCAAATTTTTATACCATCCTTTACTATTTCTTGTATGTGTTCTGTTATCTGGATCCGGCATTCCTTCCCTGGACTTTGGCTGCCTGGATAGGTTGTTTAGCCTTTTCTCCTCTTTCCTTCCCTTCCTTTTCCCACCTATATTCCCATTCATTTGTGGATCATCTCCTTTGTCCAGTTTGTTCCTTGCTCTGTTGTTAGGCTTGTACTATCTCCTTTTGTTGTTCTCATTCCTGTTTCACTGCTCCCTGACATTCCTGTTTCCCCTGATCTTTCTCCTATTATGCTCAACTCGTACACCAGGCATATTTGGTGTGTCCCTGGCCAGTCGTCATCTACTTATTGTTTCTTCATACCTAATTCACCATCTAACTCTGTCTTTAGCTGCTTGACACTGCCGTTGTTTGGAGGGGAATCATTCAGACCAGTATGTTGACAACTCCCTATACACTTGTCACTTTTTCTCTGCACAACTTTACTGTGTCATCCTCAGGCAGATATTGTCTGCCTCCTGTGGCAATTCTGTTTGCCTTTGACTGAAGTAAGTTGTCATATCATTTTTTTTTCTGTTTTATCATTGCTTATACATCATATTTCAGGATCCTGCCTGGTGCCAGGTATTGCCTGGTCAGGTATGCTGAATTTTATAGCTTAGTATTATATCTGTATACTTCTCCAATGCTCAGTGTGAAGATGGGGTATTTTTGTAAGATCACCGGATGTTTTTCTGGTGGTGTATCTCTCTCTCTCTCTATATATATATATATCCTGAGGACCATCCCTCATGGACTTCATGAGTAAACCAGATAGGGATTTTTGACCATTCCTACTGACCTGGAATTCTTACAATGTGGGTATTTCTGCTTTTCAAAATACATTGCACTGTCTCCATGGGTCGTTCCTCTGGACCCTTAATGCATCTCCCCCCCATTCTTATTTCTTCTAGTGGAGTATGGGGGTCCTTGCCACTTCTGGTTCCCAGTGACTGGAGTGATGGACCGTGGAGATTTCCTCATAAGTGGGTTTTATACAATAACACAATCTCATAGCCATATGTACTCACTCAATGAGAAGATGGCTATTGTCATTATTCTTCATTTTATACACACAATATGGCATGAAATCTATTATGCAAGGTGTTTCCACTGGATGTTTTCTTCCCATATGGACCGTATTTGACATAATCCAACATATACCAAGGGGTTCCCCCAGACTGTTTGGCCTGGTGGACCTCACTTGGCTATTTTGATATCAATCCCAGTCACTTCCCCTGGATGTTTTTGCCCAGACAGACTGCATTTGTTAATTTTATCTATTGTTGGTATGCTGTATATTATACACACAATATGGCACAAAATCTATTATGCAAGGCATGTCCACTGGATGTCTTCTGCCAAGATGGATTGCACTTGACATAATCCAATGTATATCAAGGGGCTTCCCCTAGATGTTTATTCCTGGGAGAACCTCACTTGGCTATCTTGATATGAATCCAAGGCACTTCTCCTGGATGTTAATTTTACAAACTTATGCAAGGCACTTCCATGTTGTTTTTGTCCTTGGGCTGTACTTGACATAATATGTTGTATCCCGAAGGTACTTCCCCTTGGTGCGTTCTGCTCGGGCGGACCGCACTTGGCCTACTCATATATGGTCCTTTTTCCCTAACCACATATTCTATTCGTTTCCGCCCTACATGTCTTATCTTCTTTACAGGGTTCTGTTCCAGAAGTAGTGCTATACCCTACAGGTGTACCTGGTATTTTAATTGTGACACACTTGCCTTTTTCAAAGCAGTCACTGTACACTTGATTATTTGTTTTTGCACCTTCACTGGCTCCTCCACCTTTCCAATGTGGAATTCTAGCTATGGGGGGAGCGAGGTAGTGCCATTCCAGAAGTTAAAATTTTCTAACACAGAAAATGTATTTTTGATAGGTACTTATCTCTTCTCACCTACTTCCTCCCCATCGATTTGCTGGTGTTTTCGGGTTTGTATATGCCAGTTCTCGAAAATGAGGATTGTGCTGCAAGGGTAGAGGGTGCAATGGGATTGGTGGAGGGTGGTCACATGATCAGCACATCTTGTTGCAATGATGCAAAAAATATAGGGGTATAAAAGACTTGTGTGCTTTTAAAAAGTTACCATTGCCTAGAGGGCAAATAAAGGTCGAGATAGCTATGGGGGAAAGAAGGTAATTACCTATCAGAAATACATTTTCAGTGTTAGAAAATTTTAACATTTGAACACATAGCCAAATAGGCCTAGTTTTATAGCTGTAAGTTTATTTTCCAAACAAAAATTCAAGTACCTTTCAAATATGCATTCTAGAACTCATAAATATATCAGTCACTAGAACAGAATGTCTGAAAATTATTATTATTTAACTGGATTTCTAACTAAGCTATAAATAGTGTAAAAAATCCATTATTTGTATGAGCAAAAACTTTGCTTACACACACACATTAGTCACTTGACTAATGTCAATTGCTGCCAAATTCAAAAAGACATCAAATAAAAACACTTGATTTTGAAAACTGCCTTGAAATTTAAGGATAGATGGGTGCAACTTCTGTCATGGGTTAAAAATATATTGAAACCTCAGAAAATAGAATAGTTAGGATATTAAAATTGTACATTTGACCTTGTCAATATTTATAGCTTGTATTTATATTATTTTGATACTGTACAAGGCTATACTGTTGAAGTTATACAAGATAAAAGGGAGAATTGAGATAATACAAAAATGTGAGTTATTATATATAGATGAACTGCATTCTGATGCCAAATTTATTAGCATACATTGATAATAAATTAATTAATTAAATTTTGAATTTAACTGTAAAACATCTTGGCATGTGCAATGAACGAATGCCATATGGAAAGGGTTAAAGAATTTGATTTTTTGTGTATGTCTCACTTGTAATGTTTACTAATAGCTTTCCAAGTTTGTTGAAGATACACTTAGTACATTCAGAGTTATATTATGTAATACTTTCATGATTACAAGGTCAATCAAAGTGACCAAGCCCATATTTAGGTGGTTAATCTAACTAAGTGTTCTTCAAAACTTGCTGCAAAACTATTACATCAACTATAAAAAAAGTATTTAGAATCTTGTAAACCTGATAATATTCAATTCATTAAATTCTGGAATGTTGAAAAGGCATTTTATTAAACTATTACTTTCCTATCTTCTCTGTATTTTTTTCTTGACTTGATAATAACTACTTCTTAAGTCCATAAGTACATACTCTGACCTAACCTATCAATCTAAGATATCTTGTATATATGGTAATGGGTATGACCTTTGAATGTGACATTCTATAACCTTCTAAATTCAGAATCTTAATTTACCACCTTTTTTTTTAGGAACTAACACCAATTGTGTAACATAAGAATTACTGTCTTTCTTGTTGAAGCATACCTTTTAATTATACTCTGGGCTTCTCTGATACAGTATATGATCTCTGTGTCTTGGGTGTTCTACTTGTTAATACTACCTTATGTTTTACATTATTTGTACAACCATTAAGATCACCCTCTTCTAAAAATATATATCTATATTCCTCTAATAAATTCAGTAGTCCTTGCTTATGTTTAATTTCCCAATCAATCTTACTTTGCACACACACTCCTTATTTAAACATCTTTTACTTTCATGGATTGGGACTACTTTCTCAATGCTACAGCCTTACCTACAGCTACATATGTAGGCAACATTACTTTACTCTCATTTATGTTCAAAACTTTTAGATTTCTCTCAGACACTTTACTTATACATGCAACAGTGTATATTCTTCCTCATCTATTACTGTTGGTTCAACTAATAACTCTTCACTTTACTTAAAATCTTCTACTTTAGCTTCAGTAATGACTTGGTTTCTCTTGGATATTTCTGTAACTTAACTAATCTAACAGGTACACATTCTTTATAGAATTTATTATTGGGATGCACTGTTTTTCTATTTTAGATGTAGAGTCATTTGAGAGGCTCATATACTTAGGTAGTTGTTTAGTATGCTTTATTTTTACGTTATCTCTATGCAATTTACTGCTGTTTGCTGCTTTACTTCTAATTACTGGTTCTGTGCTTATTCAACTTTCTCACTAAGTTTAGTGTTTTTCTTCGTTACTATCACTGACTGTATATATAAATATATATATATATATATATATATATATTCTTTATAACACATAAATGTGCTACCAGTTTTATTTTTTCTGTGTTGTCTTTCAGTATGAGGAGTATCAATGCTATTGTTTTTGGAGTTTAGATCTCTAGCCTCACTACTATGCTTAGTAAATATTAGGTATATGAGTATATGAATGAATCAGCAATAAGTTTATGCATTAGCACAACACAAGTTTGAAGGTCTACTTTCATCAAAACGTAAGAGCTTTGTTTCTGCATGTAGTTACATCTGGTAATGGATATGTCACTGTCATAATTTTGTATAAAATCTTGACCCAAAATACCACCTGTCTCTAAATCTTCTTATAGATATAAAAGGAAAGTTCAATTTGTAAATTTTCAACCTCTCTACTTCAGCAAAATACTTTCCAATACCTTCCTGTAATAGAAATTAATATACTTTTCAAAACCTACTTCTAAGCACTAGTTAACATTTTTTTCTAATCAAGTATGCTATTAACAATGAAGATTTAGTGCCCGTATTAACTAATAAATGACACTCCATGTCCTCTCTGTATAAACTAACTACTGGAGAAAGCTTGATATATTATTAACTACTGCAGGAACTACCTTTGGTTTCCTTGCATAATTCCAGGTGGTATTATGCATTTTGCTACAACCTCTTTTGTCATTAGATTTACAAACTTTTTTCCAACATGTTCATCAGCTCTATACATTTTGTTAAGTCTCTCTTTCTCTCTCATTTTTTTATGGATGTGTAAATTGAGAATCTATATGTCCCCATAATCCACAGATAAAGCATTCTACTTTTTTATTTCTTTTTTTTTCTCTCTGTTAAAGCAATCTCTAGCATTATATTTCATTCTGTTGCACTACCTTTATGTTCCTGCTTCAACAGTTTTGTTCAATGTTTCTTTTAACCACTGCATTTATGTAGAAATGCCAAGGTTTGCATGCTTGTTTTTCTCTAAATAGCTACTTCTGTTAAGTTTAGTAATGTCGCTTATGTAGTGTTTGCTTCATTTACATTTAACATCATTAAATTACTAATTAATCATTTTCATAGTTCAACCTAAATGTATCTTGTATTATTAATTCATTAGGGCTTGCATAAGTTCATCTTGAACTGTTACCTGACTCTTGTTACTTGAGTCCAAATACTCTAACAGAATTTTTGTTTTGTTGTTGTTGAGTTAGCATATTTTTTTGTTCATTATCATATTAATGTTTTGTCATCTTCTGTATTACCTTAACTAATGTATCTCTTGAGTTAGGGGGATCTGATTGAGGTGTTTAAGATTGTAAAGGGAATTGATAGTCTTGATGTATCATCTTTTTTTTTTATATTTAACCATGAGAATAGTAGGACAAGGAGACACAAATATATTTTGGCAAGGTAGGAGTCATCTTCAGCTAAGACAGTTTTATTTTTCTAATAGGTTGGTTGGCCTATGGAATAGGTTGCCTTCAGATGTTGTAGAGGCAGTAAATGCAAGTGAATGAAAAGGGCTGGGTTTAAACTTTTTTATTTTATTTTTTAAAATCATTTTAATTTAGTTTTGGGGATGGAACAGCTGAGATGGACCAATAGGTCCGATGTTGTCCCAAAATATTATGTTATGTTATGAGTCAGCCTTAGGTCACAGTACTCCATTTTGGCTTCTACTGTTGTCCTTAACTTAAGTATATTAGCTTTTCGTAAACCTGTCCAACCAGAGAGGCATGCTGCTTAATTTGCAAAACGACTATCAATCCTTGCATAAAACCTGTGCAAGCTGACATATAGGATGAAATATTAAAGGTTTTTGAAACATCATCCTTTCTATCTGAGCTGCTTCTGTAGATCAGCTATCCAAGATTTCTCTACAAGTATTATGCTGTATGAGGCAATTACTGCCCATTTCACCTTTGTTTGTTCATCATGAATGTTCTACCTAAATCATCTATAAAATAATTACTCTTTTATATTTATACCTTCTAACCATGTTTCACTTAACCAAACAATATCAAATCGTTCCACAGATCTCCAAAT
>NW_013666256.1:397817-399007 GCF_000517525.1 Limulus polyphemus
AAATCGTTCCACAGATCTCCGAATTTCTCAAACTTTGCTTTTTAGACCTGCTATACTTCATGCCATTATTTGAACATTTATTTTAATTACTACTTTTCCAAAACATACTTACTTCTACTTACACTAATAGCTATTAATCGACTGACTGGGTTTCTTCCTTTGCCCATCTAAGGATTGGTCTGATTTTTTCTCCCTTGTTCCAGTCCTTTATATCCAACTTAATTGCCCTTGTTGATATTAGTCTCATGACACTCTCCACCTACATCATTGTGCCCCTCTATCCTGGTATTGTATATAAGCACCTCATTCTGATAGTGTTATCACTTTTTCTCGACAAAGTGTTACTAACGGGTTTCTCAGTGCTATGATCATTTGGATATACCTTGAATGTTCTCCGTGTTACCTAGTTACTTTTCATTAAAAAAAATAAATACTGTTTTTTTCTCCCAATTGGCAAGCTGGTTTATGGTATGAATTCTCGATTTATTATTTCCAGCACATAGGCCAAACAGGTCTCTCCTATTCCACCTCTGGTATCTAGTGTCGCACAACAATTAGAAGGGGGGGGGTCACTTTTGTCTGAGACTACCAGTGATCTTATTCGTAATGAGATGGAGACAGAGATATTCAGCTCTGTGGTGTTCCTTTAGATGTTTCTGAGGCATAATTGAGGGAGATTCTCGACATTCTAGAGAGAATTTCGATTTGCTTTTTCCTATACCTTCTTTTCATCTCCTGGCTTTTCAGTCCCACTGTTGGATAGTGGTGAGTCTACGGGTTTGCAGTGCGGAATCCGAGGTTCAATTCCATGTAGTGGACACAGCCCAATGTTGCTTTGATCTGACTAAATGTCTTACCTGACTAAATGTTGTACCAATCAACATTACTCAACACAATCTATAAATGATATACAAAACAAAAAGGAGGCCACTTTGGGATAAGCTGCCTTTGATTCATTTTTTTCAGATGGTTCATTGTGTGTGATATTTTGTGTCTTTCCCCAGTTGCTTTTGAGCCTGCACCATACTTGAGGGCTACAAGGTCTGGGAGCAAATGTTTAGTTTTCTCTCCATCCATGGACATTGTGGTTCAAGCAGGAAGATTTACTTATCAGTTAAGTGTAGGGACAGTTATGCCTTTTCCAAAAAGGTTGTTGGAACTTTGTGATTTAGCCTACCACTGACAGATGG
>NW_013666256.1:399459-413571 GCF_000517525.1 Limulus polyphemus
TGTTGTAGAAACCTACAAATGTCATCCTCTACATTTGTAGGTTTCTACAACAGGCAGTTGCTGTCCATTTGAAACTTAGATTCATTATGTCGGGCTTCTACTTTCATCCCTTTTCTCATTGGCATCTCAAATTTCATTGGCTCCTACAAGGAGTCTTAGTTCTGCCCCTATTTGAGGGTCTCAACATCAGCTCCTCAGTACATTGGTACCCAGAACAGATTCTGTCTACATCCACAGCTTTCACTGTTTAGTTGGATTGCCACCAGCAGCATCTGTGTTTATTGTATGCCTTTGATGTCTGTGGGGCTAGGCTCTGAGTATTTCTGGACGGATACAAGGCATTAAAGGTTCTTCAGTCGTGTTTAGTCATTCAATTCATTTTCACCACTATTATCCACCCAACCTGTAGGATTTCCGTCTCCCGCAGATCCACGTAAATTGAAACTTAATTCTAGGACTATCAGTGTTTAGCTGGTCTGGGAGTAGTGAGAGAATCGTGCTAGTTCTTTCGAGGTTTTATTCTCATTGGTTGTTGGGCCTTGGAGATTAGTGTCCAGTCATTGATCTTTTTCGTCTATATCAATGCCTCAATTATCCAAGATTTATAAGTTACTCATTCCTCAATCTGAGTTGACATTTTTTACTGGTATTATGGATGTCCAAGTTCGTTGTAGATGGTCCTATCTGAACATTGTCATAGCGGTGGCATCCGACCACTATCGGCATTTTTAGTGCTTAAGGGTCAGGTACTGCAGCTTGGGTTTTTTACCTTTGGACTGGCATAGGCTTCACATGGGTTCTACCGAATCATATGGGTCTTTTTCTCATCACCTTCATTTCATAGCTCTGTGCACACACCATTCCATAGATGACTGGTTACTGCTGGCACCCTCTTGTCAAATGTCAGAACAGCACACCTGGATTCTACTTTCAGAAACCACTAAGGCAGGCTTCATTCTCAGAACTGAGACATCTATTCTTGCTCCAGTTCAATATGTCATAAGGCCGGATATTGTATTTTTCATCATATCTCTCAGTCTGGCTCAGCTGACTCAGTCCGTCTTTGCCCCGACTCTTACGTCTCCTTCTCCCACTGCACAGATGGTTCTTTCTCTTCTGGGAATGTGGGCTTACTCGAATCCCTCATGCCTTTTGGATGAGAGAACAACTGATTCTTTTAATATTCTTTATGCAATTGAGGGATCATAAGCTTTGATTCATTGGATTCCCCAGTTTCCTTAGTCAAGATCATTCTTCAATCTTGAGGTGTTAAGTTAGGACACTACTAAGATATGGGTTCCTATTACCACCCCCTCGTCCAGAGTTCCATCTCTTCAGTTAGGAATTCTAGGGTCTATGCATGGACGACAACACTTCCCTACACATTGGTGTAGTCCTTCTTGCCCTTCCAAAGACAAAGTGTCATGGTCTGGGTTTATTATGGGGAAAATCATCAGGCTTCACTCTGACAATTCTATGGTGGCATCTTGTATTTCTCATTGAGGAGGCACTTGGTCTCAGGACCTCTTCTATCATATCACCCTACTAGCTTGCCATGTTCCATGGGTGATGACTGCAGTAGCAAATCAATTATCTCAACCCAAACAGATTCTTCCAACAGAATAGATGCTGCATTACAATAGTTCTGTTAGTTTGGCACTCATTTTGCAACTCTGATTGGTGGGTTGGCCTCTCATTGGAACACCCAACTACTGGCAATTTGGTCTCCAGTACCTCACCTTCAGACTTTGGCAATGGATGCATTCTGTCAGAATTGGATGGGATTACTATTCTAGGCCTTCCCTCTAATTCATATGTTACCCAAGGCACTAACTATGTTTTGTTCCAACCCATTGTCTGGGGCTAGTGATAGCCCCGAATTGGCAGCTACACTCTGGTTTCTGCTTCTGCAATACTTTTAGGAGTATCCACCTATTACACTTCTTTATAGGCCATCTCTGTGGAGGCAGCCATCATTTGACAGGGTTCACCTGGCTATACAGAAGCTCAGACTTCAGGTATAGAGGTTATGCAGTCTTTTGCATGGCATCAGGGTTTAATTTCTTAGGTTGCAATATATCTGTCTCAGTCTTTGCTTAGTCCTGCAATGGACATTTCTCAATGGAAATAACACTCATATTGGCACTGGTATATTGAGAGCAGGTTGAATTCATTTTGCTCAGAAGTGCCAACCATAACTGTTTTTGGACCTGACTCTTTGGCAAGGGTTTTTGCACCTTCCATAATCCCCATGTATATGGAGGCCTTATCAACAACCATTTGATACTGGCAACTAAATATTCTTTGGATCACATCTGGGGCAGTCTTGCCCAGGCAGGTGTGCTTTTATCAAACCAATTCTGCACTATTAACTGGTAAATCAGTACACTTTATCTAGGTTTCTCAACAGGCTCTGTAGAAATGTGGTGTTCCATAAGACCATCTTGAGGCTGACCTAGTGGTATCACTGTATTATGGTAGACTGCCACTCTTGGAATATCATGAGTAAAGCATAAAGGGATCCTGCCCATCTCTGCCAGTCATTGGATTGAATAAAGTGGGGTTGGTTTGCTTTTAAACATTTAGGGAACTTGGTTCACCTATTGCACTATTTTCAGAGCACTGTTCCTCAGGACTCTCCAACACGCATTACCCTCCACATTCTACTAGTGGAGCTAGTGAGTCCTCACCACACCCTGTTTCCAGTCACAGAGGCTTTTCCTCCACAGTGGTAGAGTGAATTTCCTCCACTCTTGGAGAAGAGGGCAAACTTGGGGGCTTTCCTACCGGGTCCCAGGATGTATTTCCCAGATGTTGGTAGGAGAGGTACCAGTTTATGTGGGAGCCTACTCATGATACTAGTTCAGATTTGATGCTTGGCTATCCAGTTGGGTTAAGTGTGGCCCTTCTTTTTGATCAATATTGGTTCAGTACATTGTTCATGGAAGAGGGTCCATTGTTTCCTCGTAATTCCAAACACAAAATGGTCCCATCCTGGGTCCATGGTTCAGCACAGTTTGTTCCATACCTTCCCCATAATTCCGGGGGCAAGAAGAATTTACCTAGCCCACACAGTTGGGGAGTGAGGATGTGTGTTTATAATTCCAGACTGGATGAGTTATGTTTCCTTAGGCTGAGTACAGCATACAAGATCCCATCATTCCAAGCCTGGGGTGTTGCCTTTCAAACTTCTTCAGGTGGAGAAGGTCAGTCCACTTCATTGTTGCTTACCTTCTCATCATGATTCCAGTGGCTTGGTATGCATCACTTTATGGCTATAAATTGCGATCCATTCATAAGTATATATATGTATATACTGCAGTCCAATTGCTCAGGCCACCAATGTGGGATATAGGGACCATGGCCGATAATTCCAACTCAGAGCAGTGGAACCTCGGCTATCTGTTTGGGGCCTGGCCTATAGTGATGATAAATCATGTCAAATTCCACCCACAATGCAGGAATTATGTTCAGGGTGAAAAACATACCTGTTCTGGATGTAGTGTTGTTCCCTCACTAGGATGCCTATCTTCTATTGACACACTTATGATGTATGCAGATGTTTTCTGTATGGATAATGCCCTCACCAGCCCATCCACCTTATACGTGTTGGGTTGTAGCTATAAGTGGGAGGGGACATAAGAATGTTTTGGAAGTTATCTTTTTCTTAAATTGAAAATGTATTTCCAATAATACTTACCTCCTTTCACACTCTCCTGCCCTTCCTCCCCACTAAGAGCTGATGTTAGAGACTGGGATTGAGTACGTTTCGGAACAGTGATAATATTTTCTGAATAAGGTGGATATATAGAAGGCACCAGGATAGAGGGCACATTGATGTAGGTGGAGAGTATCACGAGACAAATATCAACAAGGACAATTAAGTGGGGTATAAAAGACTGGAACAAGTTAGAAAAAATTAGAACAATGCTTAGGTGGGCAAAGGAAGAAACCCTGGCAGTCAAGTAATAGCTACAAGTGTAAGAGGAGATAAGTATTATTGGAAATACGTTTTTGATTTAAGAAACTGGTAACATTTCTTTCACTTTTTCTGTTTGTCTTTCGTACTTAAATCATTCTCCATCTATTTTTTACCTTCTGAAGTTCCACCTATACCTTTCCTTTCTTTTCTCTTTCTAACTTCCATATTCTTTTAAACTCCTTTTGAATATTCTTTGTTTCTCCTGCATAATCTTCATCATTTAATTATTCACTTTCCTCTTTTGTCTTAACAAATTTCCGTTGGCCTGATTTTCTCATTTTTCATTTTCTTTTTCTCAGATTTCTTATTATACGCTTCTAAACCTTTATGGTTAAATTTATTTTCCTACATCTGTTTTCTTGATTTCTTATCCTATTAGTGATTTTTGTATTTCAACTTTCCATTCTTGAACTTGTATTACTATTTGTTATCTCTATTTCCTCTTCTTCTTTCAATACACATAATTATTTTCCTCTAGTTCCTGAAATTTCCTTTGAACTTCTAAGGAGATATTTCATGCTTCTTGTAACTCGTTTTTCATCAACACGTTTTATTTTCAAATTTTTTCTTTATGATTTTGTAAGTTTAAATTTCTTGTACTATATTTTGTCTTTTTATTTTTTGTTATGTTTCTTGTCATTGAGGAAACCTTTTAGAAACAAATAAAAAAATAATTGTAACTAAGAGATTTTCTCTTTCCGTATTACTTTCTTTTATTTCCCCTTCCATTTCCTGATGCTTTTCTTTTGTGATAGATGATCTTAATATTGTATTCAATGATTTAAAATGAATCTGACTACTCTTACTTTCCTTCTTATTAATCACAAGCATTTCTAAGGCATTCATACTATTTGTCTTGCCTCTTGTATTCTCACCAATGGCATATTATTACCATATCTAAATTTGGGGCCATAGGAAGCAGTAAGGCCAATCAGGCCATGGCTTGACCACTTTTTCATGGTATGTATAGGACAACTTATGTATTAAAACTTCCTTCTTTTAATTCAATACATTACATTGTGTGTATGCAGTATTTGTAAATACAATAGTTCAAAATTCAATCTCATAGTAATAAATTGCCCTAGAAATGGCAATGTGGCAATAGGTTGACCACTCCAAAATTGCTTCTTATGGCGATAAACTTACTTTAATTTCTAAACTCATATTAATATATCTTTAAATATTTCATTGTTTATCAAAACTTCTTACCTTTCTTATGATACTTTCTATCAATTTACACTTCATACTCAGATTTATCTTTATATTTCAAAATTCAATACTTTTCTTTGCAGGACTTGGATATGCATGCTTTCCTCAATTTGTAGACATACACTGCCCTCCCTACAAAAAACTAGAAAATAAGATAAAAAGTTCAAAATATAACTAAGTTTAGTAAGGATATAGCAAGATTAAAATGTGCAAATGAAATCAAAGAAAATAAATACTGGTTAAATGAAGAAGATAAAATATATTATTTATGTTAGAATAATTTAGAAACGATAAAAAATTTGATAACTGACTTAAAGTTTGGAATAAGGTTTGTTTGTTTGGAATTAAGCACAAAGCTACACAATGGGCTATCTGTGCTCTGCCCACCACGGGTATCGAAACCCAGATTCTAGCATTGTAAGTCTGCAGACATATTGCTGTGCCACTGCGGGGGCTTGGAATAGGACCAATGTGAGATAGATTAAAAAGAAATGTTGAAGAAGGTGCTAGAATGTTAGCCCCCCAGTAGCGCAGTGGTAAGTCTTAAAGCTTACAATGCTTAAAACCAGCTTTCAATACCCATAGTGGGCACAGCACAGAAAACCCATTGTGTAGCTTTGTGCTTAACAAGTAACAAACAAACAAGCTTGAAAATTAAGAAGTTTTTATAAGACATTATTAGAATAGGAGAGGACTAATGACAATTAAATTGTTTAATTTAATAATTTCACAATCTTGATAATTAATGAAATCAAAGTAATTGAACTACTTTCAAGTAAATATAGATTAATTAATTATACTTATACAGTAGTAATAACTAATGGTAATAGTTAAATGAATATTATTTTATTGCTTGATTGTTGATATGTCTTAAGAATACCTCCTTTTTTAGAACTTTAAGGGTAAAAAAAACAATCTTGTATTATCTACGTATATTATTTCTTTAATTGTATCTTGTATGGGAAAGATAAAGATATTCTATTTTAAATTTGAAACAAAACTGCCTCTGAATCTGGTGTAGAAAGACAAGATTTCTTGGTTGAATGTTTTTTTTCTGTGTATCTTGTATGTGATTTGTAAAGATATTATAGATTGAATGCAAGACAAAATTTAAGCTGTGAACATGATGTTGAAAGGCTGAAGATATTCTAGATTAACTGTACAATTTTCTGTACCTGAGAAAAATTACGGGTTTAACATAACTGATTTTTTTTCTATCCTTCTGTGTTATAGATATCAACTGTTCTACAAACGTGTGAAAAAACATTTGGAGTTTAAGCTATTATCTGACAATCAGGATGATATAGCTGTTTCAGAGTTGATTTCTCAGATGTGGAACAATTTAGAAGAGGACCAAAGAGCCACTATTTCATCAATTGCTGCTGCTCAGATTCAGAGTGGAAATAGCCCAGATCCATCAGTCACAGGAAGATGTTTGAAGGATTTGCCTCTGTCACTAAAGCTAGATATTGATGAAAATGAATTAAGTGAGTGTAATAAATTGAAGCCATATGTTTTTGTAACATTAAGTCCAAAAAAAAACAGTTGTTATTAATGTGTATCTTCATAAGATTAGAACTATAAAACAGTTCACATTTAGAAGTGACTTTTCAGTAATATTTTAACATCTAGATATTGCAGTTGTTACTGAAAAAGAACTTGAATACATAAGAAAGATTTAGTTAAGATAGTAAATATTGAGAAGGAAGTAGCATGGATACACAGACAGAGAGAAATTGCAGTGATGCATAATCTTTAGATAAGATAATAAACATTATATGGGAAGTTACAGTGGCACATAATTTTTACATAAGATAATAAAATTGGTAGGGAAGTTGTAACAACACATAATCTTTAGATATAATAGTAAACACAAGAGAAGTTGCAGTGGTGCATATTCTTTAGATATGGTAGTGAACTTTTTTTAGAGGAGGCATTAAACATTTGGAGGTGATTTAGCATTGATATTTTCTTTCTAGATAGCATATTAAAATTCAGTACATAATTTTATTTTGATATTTACTTATTCTCATTAGTATATAAGATATAGAAAACAAGAAACCATTTGGTCCAGCAAGGCAGTCCCTGAACATGTTCTACTCTTGATAAAAAGTAAAAACTTAAAGCTCACTCTTCTACAAACTATTATTCCATTAACCAATCACCCTGTTAGAAAAATAAAACTGTCTCAACCTACATTCCCTCTAATTTTTTAAAATCTGTATGTGGAATGAATTTCTTCATGTGCTCCAGTAGCAAGGCAATGTGCAGATGTGTGCCACCAGTTTTTGTTGTTTTTTTTCAGGGGGTGGGGGGTATTTTTAGATCACCAAATCTATTGAATCATTAGGCTGCTGTGTTATTTGGTCTAGGGTCATTAAGGCTGTCAGTATGTTGAGACTCCTCACCTTGCAAAGCTGGAATAACTGAGTGTGCAACATTTGGTTGGTTGTTGTGTAGCTACGCAACTTAGAGGGAACACTAGACTCTCAGTTGGAGCCTAGCTTGATTTTTCCAAATCTTAAACTTGTGCATATCTTCTCATATGACTATCCTCCAAAAATATCACAAAGAAATACGAAGCCTTTATTCTACCAATCCCCTAGAAGAGTGAACCCCTTTCATGAAAATGCCAAATCTCGTGAACCCCTCCTAAAAATAATACTTTCCAGGGATTTTCTCCCTTGTCTGTATATAAATTATAAAAACAGTGATCGTGGAAATATAAAATTTGGTTTTTATGTGACACTTTTATTACATGCTATTTATTATTACATTATTATTTATCATTATATTATGAAAACAGCAACACTCTTCCAAGATTTCACTGTTGTAACTCATGTCACTTGGATTAAGCCTAAAGTTGTTCTTGATCTTAATTTTAAAACCAACACTAGCAGTCTATTTAAGTTTAAAAATACCCCCTCACCTTTCCATTTCTCATGAAGAGTTTTGAGGTTATAATCTACTCAGTGTGATGGATGTACTTGCTTTGATCTACATAGCTCTTGGAAATATGGAAGCACTGAAGAAAGATAAAGTTTCAGGTCTGGTTCAGTACTGAGTCTACTTTTGTATTTGGTTTTTCAGATGTGCATACAAGGAAAATGCTTTCTCACATAAAGATTTTGTTGAAAATAGTAACAAAACTGTAGTAGCTTTTTCTGCCAGCAGAGGGTACTTGTTTCTTAAACTCAGCCAGAAATTGATCAATGGCAGACTTCTGAAACTCCTTTTCAGTTTGTAGTCACAGAAGATCTCAGTCAAGTTTTCTTTTTCCTCCATGCTCAATATCTGAGACGAGAAAGTGGTATCGTATATTATTAGGTGTAAAACAGTTCAAATAAAAAATCACACATTGAGAATGTTGACAAGCAAAAAAACGTCTCACCAGAGTAAAACAGCACACCACTGAGAGTGACTGAGTACTGACTAACTGAATGACTGCAGTGCCACTACATTGGTTACAATGCCTTGGCTCCAGTCCTCAAAGTGCCAAAATAGTTGTCTGTTGTGCTGGCGTTGTTTTTGTTAGGCTTATTTCTTTAATTACATTTAATTAATTAGTTATTTATGCATATGACAAATTAATTGTGTCTGCAATGTCTGCCAATTTCTTCATACTTCATGAAAAAAGCACCAATTGTAATTTCCCCATAAATTTGGAATTTTGGTGCACAAACACTTTTGCTTCTATGATTATAGAATTTTTTCAGAGAATCCCCTGAACCTCTTCCCTAGATAATGTTGTGATTATCAGTTAGATCACCTCTTAACCTTATAAGTTAAGAGATCTTTGCCTATTCACACAAGATAGCACTTTCATTGCTGGAATCCATCCTAATAACTTCCTCTGAATTAACTGAGTGTCCAATAATTCAGTATCTTTTCTTATATCAGCTAGGAGACCAAAAATGCTGTCAGGTTTTGTATTTATAGGTCGAATTCTTAACACTAGGTGTCCGTAACTTGTTGGGGATAAATTTCAACAATAAAAAAACAGCACACAGTCCACTTGTTTCAAACTAATATAGTTAAAACAAGTCAAAGTATATACAAATGTTCCTTACATTGTTGATTATCACAGTTCTACCCAGAGCTTTAAATAATTGTCTCTTTTTTTGTGAAAGTCCACACAAGCTGGTTCAATTACTTTAGAATACAATTGACAAGACAAATTATTTCTTCCTACTCTGTTAATACAATACAATCAGTGATAACTTAACTTTAAAAAATTGCCACTATACACTTTTTATGGCTAAACTCACAACCACACAGTTTAGATGTTCAACACACTATGAGATATTATGATGCAATAATACTCAATTAAAACAATGAGAAAAACTCGGAAGGTTCTAGTAACATGATGCAATTATATAAGAATCACCAATTCTTAACTAGCGAATTACACATCGTATGATTTGTGAACAGTTAAGTAAACAAACTTGCGATAAACTATCATTTCTCAAAAATAACTATATAAACTACTTAAATCATAACACTTGCATTAAACTGAAACAGACATGAATATCTAACAATAAGCCCTTCTTCAAGAAAATTATTTACAATATTTTTTATACAATATACAAAGACTGTTTTCAATTCATGCACAAAGTCTACTCATACAGTCCTAATAGAGTCCAGTACAGAATAATTGATGTAGCACTTAGATGGTCTGATGGTCAGACCTGCTGCCCTCACTCACCCAAACAGCTCTTTGAGTTTCTTCAGGTGGTCTTACCATCTGGCTGTGTGGATTGTGGATCAGAATTTCATCCACATAATGCTTGATGTTGGTGGTTTTGTGCAACATCTTCGGCATTATGTGGTTGAATGTAACTGCTGAGATAACTGACCCAAATGGTATCTTCTTGAACCAGTAACATCTATCTGGTGTCACAAAGGCTGTTTTCTCTTTAGATTCTGTTTCTATCAAACTCTGCCACTAACCTTTTCAGAGGTTGATCTAGGTAAAAAAATTTGGCTCCGTTTACTTTTGCCATGATAGCCTCTGGAGTGCCCATAGGTTTGGAGTTGAATTTCTTCAAGAGGTTCAGCTTTTGGAAATCTATGCAGATGTGGTTTTGAGCCATTAATCTTCTTTACGATTACCATTAGTGATCAGTAAGCTGAATTCAAAGGCTTAATGCTTCAGGCTTCTAATATTATCTCAACTTCTTGCTGGATCAGGTCTCTCATCACATAGAGCATATGGTAGGGCTACACCTTGACTAGATCCCAGGTCATGGTCTCAATCTTGTATTGCACGAGGTCTGTCTTGCCTTGTTTGTCTATGAAGACATCCTCATACTGGCACAGTAGATCTTGTAACTTTCTCATTTGCATGTCAGTCAGTTCTTCATTGATGTTGATGTCTTTATATATCTCATCTCCACCCAGCAGTATAGAGTCTAGTAGACCTTCATCTTCTATGACAAAGTTACCTTCTTCTGGTTCTGCATCTATGACAGTCACACCTGCAATGTCCATCTGTGCTTCAACAACTGCACCTGTTAGGTCTTCTTCCCTCTCAAAGTACCTTTTCAATAAACTGGCATAGTAGATCTAGGTCTTCCTATCCATTTTCACCTTTTAGTCCATTCTGTTGACCACTTCCTGCACTTTAAAAGGTCCTTTCCATTGCAGGGTGAGTTTGTTATTGTCTATAGAACCAAGACCTTGTGTTCAACCTTGAAATGTCGATCTTTGGCCTTCTTGTCATAGAAGTGCTTCTGACTGCCTTGAACTTCATACAAACTTTATTGAGCATGTTGACAGGTCTCCCCCAGTTAGTTTCTAAGATCTAACACATAGTGGTATGTGTTTTTCACTTCTGAATCTTCTTTGCCTGCCCACAGTTATTTCAGTATCTCATACTGTTCTTCCTTACAGTAACTTGAAGGGTGAAAAGCCTGTATTCACTTGTAGGACTTCTTGGTAAGCAAATATTGCTACCAGCAGGTACCTGTCCTAGTCACATGTTGGCACATCTTCTTCAGCATGCTCTTTAAGACTCCATTGACTTTCGTACAAAGTACATTACATCTAGGGTTGTATGGGGTGGTAAAAAATTGCTGGGTGCTGATGAGTCTGTACACCCCTTGCATCAGTTCAGAGGTAAACTGGGCCCATCTGTCACTCATGATACACCTCTTGCATCAGTTCAGAGGTAAACTGGGCACATGTGTCACTCAAGACTTCTTTTGGAAAGCCTAGAAGGGCTTCTGCTACTGTATCTGTCTCTATCTTCAGCAGTGCTATTGTTTCTGGGTAACATATCACATAGTCGACTACAATCAAAAAGTACCAGTTGCCCATGTCAGATACAGATGCTAGTGGTCCAATTATGTTAACAGCTACTCTGCTGATGGCTATTCTATGAGAGGAATCTCACCCAGTGGCACCTTGGCTGACTTCCCTCTAGGTTCTGTCCTTTGGTAGATGTCACATGACCTACAGAATCTGATTACATCTCCAATGACCTTCCACCAATGGAAGTTGCTGGTGATTCTGTCTGCTGTCTTCTTGGCCCGTAAGTGTCCTCCCACAATCGACTCATAAGCCAACTTCATCACTTGAGTCTGGTATTCTATTTGTACTATGATCTGTTTAACTTCCCTAGTAGAATTGTTTTGATAGATCTGGTACAGCACTCCCTTCTGGCCCTCAATTCTGTAATTCCCTTTCCCCTTTGTCTTATGCTCATCTTTCTTCTGGGCAATGTCCCAAATTTCTGCAGTGAATGGTCTTTCTTCTATGCTTCCTTCAGTTCCTGTAGACTTATATTCAGTATGTCACCTTTCAAGACTTGCAAGGGCTTGATGTCTTGCTTGCTTTTCTTTTCTTGAGCTCTTGTGGTGACTGCAGATGCCTCATCAGTCTCTTTTCTGTCTGGTTCCTCCAAACTTCTACTACCTGGTATATTGCCAATCACCAGTTTGTAATTGGGTGCCTTCATACACATGGTTTCAAGGTCTCCCACATAATATGAGTGTCCCTCTTTATTCTTGCTGTGGGAAACTTTCTCACTGTCCCATCAATAAGCACATGCAGATGTACTTAGCCCCTCATCTGGTCATCAGATACTTGACTGGTTCTCGCTGCTGCATCCAGTGTCTTGTAGGACTTTCACTTTCTTGTCCACGACATATCCTTCATCTTCTGGCATGTTGTGGTTTTTTGGCAACTCTCGATGTTTACCATATACTCTGATCAACACTGGCACTGTTGACCTGTTTGATAACTTGAGCTGACTATTAATCATATACTGTTTCATCATGGTGATAGCACTTCCATCTTGTGATGAAGCTGATGAGTTGTCTATTCTGTTTCTTCTGGCCACAACACCCATGGTGATAGTCACACTTTTGTTTTTTGCCAGCACCATCTCTGTTGCTCCAGCTGCATTATGTTGAGATTTCTGCTGTTGCTTGTTGGTGACAGACTTGTACTCATTTGCAATGTGCCCCATTTTATAACAAGTGTAATATTTCTTCTCCCTTTTGTCTGTTGACTTCTTGTCACTTTTGGTGGCACCCTACTTTAGGTCAGCCACCCATGGTTTCTACATTAACTAGTTACTCTGGTACTTGCCAGTTATACTCCCTCCATAGGCTTCCATGTACTGCTGTTCTGCCAGCTTGATCATCTTGTCCACGTCTTTCAATGCTTTCTGTTTTAGGAACAGTGACTTGTTAGTGGAGCATGTGATCATGAACTATTATATTAGTAGATCTGTCAATCTTTCAAAACTGTCTTCACACTTGGCTATGTCAGTCCACATTGTGAAGTATCGCCATAGATGTGCCACAAACAAATACCGTTTCTCCAGTGTCAGGTTTGACTTTTCTGAACTTCCGATGAAACCTTCCTCTATATGTTCATAGCACTTCAGCAAGGCCACTTTTATCTTCTCATAGTCCATGGCAGTATACACTTGTAGGCCTTTTCCTGTTAGTAGGGGGCTGAGACAGAATGCCCAGTCACCCCTGTCCCAGGTCTTACTTTGGGTGAATATTTCACATTCTCCAGGAAAGCATCCATGTCATCTTTCTGTTCCTCATTTTTGGGCAGCTTGGGTCGGCTGGACCTGAGCCTATTGTCATTATTGGGTCCTCCATCTTTCTGTTGAGTGAGCTTTTCAATTTGTGCTCTTATTCTTTCTATTTCTAGTCTCTCCTTTATCTCCTATTTTTCTATCTCGGTTCTGCTTATATTTCCTTATTTCAAGTCTCTCCTATTCTTTTTTCTTCCTCTCTTCTCTGCTGTTACTCTTCTCTCAATAGAGCTTGTTGTTAAATTGTTTAACAAGATTGTGTAGATTGCCATCTTTTAGCCAAGTTGCTCACACCTCTCTATCCACTTATCAAAGTCAATCGACATGGTTATATAGTGGTTGTGACCTTTACAATAATTTTACCACCACTACAGCTGTGTTCATATCTCTCTCAGCATGGGCCTGGTCCCTGGGACCGACCTTGTAACCATTTTGTGCTTGTTATAGTTTCATGCTATAACGTTTAAATTATTAAGCATATACTAACGAAATTTGGCAGATTATCAGTAAACATTACAATGCTTTCATATGCATCAATTTTTTCTATTAAGTCTTAAGGTTTATAAAGTAAAGTTTTTCTCATGCCTTTTTTTTCTTTTCACATGTTGCCTATCCAACATGCAAAGTAATTTTCATTTTAAGATTAAAAATATTTTTGTGCATCAGAAAGTTTTCAAATTTCACTTGCAAAATCCTTATTAATGTCCAGATAGTTATCAAACGTTTTTAAAGTAAAAACTTTATATTTTATCTGTTATTTCCAGTAACAAACTTCTGTACGGGTTTGGTCAGTTTGACCAATCCTGTAATCACGTTAAAAAATTAGGAAATAAATATAAATTATGCCTTTTTCATTCTAGAATGA
>NW_013666256.1:414156-422318 GCF_000517525.1 Limulus polyphemus
CATAGAACAGTAAATAAAGAAGTAAAGCAAACAATTAACTCTTCTAGTTAAACCTTTGTACTTGGTTGCTGCTTAATAATTTTTTTAAGTTTTATATATACATTTGAATAACCAAAAAATCATAAATTACTATATCAATACCATAGAATTACACTGTAATTTATCAAGCTTAGTAACTAAGCTATATTTCAGTCATTACCTTCCTCCTTGAAATATTGGTTCAAAAGAAAGAAGTGGCATCCAAACACATTAAAATGGCTGAGAAAAACCACTAGGAAGACATTCTGAGCTTCTGATTGGTTGTTCATGTCATATATAGAAGTAAGTGTATATAAGGGAGTGTTTCCAAAATGGAAAGAGGTGGACAGGGTGCCACTATATTTGATTTATTACATGGGCAATATCTTAGCAAACTGAAAAGATAAGAAGCTCTTATTTTATATTCTAGCTTGTCAATATTAGTAATTTGAGCTCCTAATTTGTACAAGACTATAGACTTAGTATTTTGACATCACAAACATCCGATTTGAACCAGTGCTGCATTGAATATACCACATGTCCCACAAAAATCAATATTTAACTGTGTTTTTTTTATTTACTTTTAAATTAAGAAATCATGTAAGATATAATATTCAAATTTGAATTATAATCTACAGTTTGGTATCAAACTTATTGACTTAAATTCATGAAATAATAGTTGAATAAAATTTTGAATACGAGTCAACAAATGCGATGACATGGCCTTTCACCTGTGACCCATCTGGAAAGGGATATAGGCTTACTTATTGCTGTCAGGTTTTATGTATTTATGAGCTTGGCTGGATTCTTTACAGTAGTGTATGTGACTTGTTGGTGATAAATTTCAACAATGAACAAACAGCACACAGTCCACTTGTTTTAAAATATTATATTAAAAGAAGTCAAACATATATGCAAATGTTCCTTACACTGTTGGTTATAACACTTGTATCCAGAGCTTTAAATAATTTGTCAAAATCTACACTGGCTGGTTCAGTTACTTTAGAACACAATTGACAAGGCAAATTATTTCTTCCTACTCTGTTATTACAATACAATCTGTGATAATTTCACTTTAAAAAATCACCACTATATGCTCTTTATGGTTAAACTCACAATCATGCAGTCTAGATCTAACTTTTGAGCTACATTTTCAATGCATATTTATACCCCTACAGAGGTCTAGAACATTCCACAAACTACTAGATATTGTGATGCAATAATACTTAAAACAACGAGTAAAACTCGAAAGGTTCTAGTAACACGGTGCAATAATGTAGGAATCACCAATTCATAACTAGTGCACTACAGAATGTATGATTTGTAAAGCTACATAAACAAGCTTGTGATAAACTATCGTTCCTAAAAAAATAACTAAATTTAACATTCTTGCTATATAAACTGTCTAAATCATAACACTCGCATAACTTAAACTGAAAGAGTTATGTATATCTAACAACTGTACATGACATTCCATGTGAGGCCAAATTAGTGGTTAGGTGAGGTAGCAAACATTTGGAAGCTATTTTTTAATAAAACTCACTCTGATTAAGTAAAGTAGAAAACATTTGTACAATAATTTTCAATGATACTTATTCTTAATTATGTAAAGTAATACTAGGGTGTAAACATTCAGAAGAAAGTTTTTGTAATTACACACATTAAAAAAGAAAGATAGTAAACATTTAGAATAAATTTTTTTAATGACACTTTCATTAGGTAAGGTAGTAAACATCTGTAACAGATTTCCTCAGTGGTACTTACTTTTATTGCATAAGGTAATATGCATAAAGGAAAAGGTTTTTATGACACTTTTACCAGGTATAGCTGAAAACATTTAAAGATAATTTTAATGATGTTTACTCTTAGGGTAGTATACATTTGGAAGAGATTTTTTAATTGATACTTTCATTAGGTAAGATAGTAAACATTTGGAGAATATATTATAAATGATGCTTTCATTATGCATTAAAGGTAGAAATCATTGTGGAGAAATTCTTTTAATAATACTTTCATTTAATAAGGTATAACATTTGGAAAAGATTTTGTTATGACTTACTTCCACTTGATCTGTAGTATACATTTAGAGGATATTTTGTAATGAAACTTAGGTAGGAAATAAATATTTGGAAGAGGTTTTTTATTGATACTTGATCTCATTATATATGGTAGTAAATATCTGGAAGATATTTTTCTAATGGTACTTACTCTCATTGGGTAGGACAGTGAATATTTGGAGCATGCTTCTTAATGATATTTCATTTAATAAAGTAGTAAAATTTGGAAGAGGTTTCCTAATGATACTTACTTTGATTAATTAAGGTAGTAATAATTTGGAAACAAGTTTTTTAATGATGCTCTTTTGGTAAGGTAATGAACTTTAATAGGTTATACTACTTGTAGGTTCTGTATTAATCCATGTATCACAAAACAACCATGACAAATTAAACCAGTTCATGGAAGAGGAGAGGGACTGCCGTAATTCTCCAATCAAAAAGACTTCTGGTGATGAAAAAGACCTAGATATCTCACCTTTCTGTATGGGCCTCTCACCATGTGTGTGGGACATGTCATGGCTGCAGACGACTTTCAGTGTTTCATCAAATTCTTCGTCTTCTGATATCTGCAGTTCTGTAACAAAATTGGAAAAGGAAAATAATATGTACACTAATGTAAAAGATCATTACACCAGTAAAATAATATGTGCACCATTTCAGTATGGACTATCTCCAGTGTCCAAAGACCCATCGTATCTCACACCTGTTGTTGATATAAAGAGCTCAGTCTCAAATGGAGAGGAAGCAACTTGGTGTGATCTAGACTGCAAGAATTTTTCTACTATGTGTTTCAAACACAATCAGACATTTTCTCCAAGTGAAATAATGTATTCTCTGACTGATTACAGTTCTTCCAAGAACCGCCACTTTCAGAATGAGATACTTGATATTTGCTGTGGATCTCCGTTGAGAAGCGCCAGCCTTCAGGGTAATGATAATCAGCAAAAAAAGGAAAGAGTGTATATAAAATCTAATAACAGTAGTAATTCATGCTCCTGCTTAGGCCTTTTACAAAAATGTCCAAGCACTTTAAACCACCAAGAAGTTCCTACACCACTGAAAGCCTGTGGTAAGTTTGCTACTGAGGAACAGAAATCAAGAGATGTATCACAGTTTAGTTCCAACACACAGCAGAATCAAGAAGAGAAAAAGAAGTATTTGGTGAAGATAAAAGATGATAGTGACTTGCCCCTTACACCTTCTTCTAGTGGACATTTTAGTCCATCTTTCATGACCTTACCATATTATTTTTCATCTAACCCTCCCACCCCAGAAATTATTAGTCAGTTGTCTGTTCGAGTGAGTAGCAAATCAAATATCACATAATAATTAATACTGCAGTTAGTACATTTTAGATAATTGAAATTAAATCTAACATTTTTCAGATTATTTGAAATCCCAATTAATACTCTTCAGACTTTAATTCATATCTGAGCTAACAATAATTAACATTACAGGCAATTTTCTTGGGTTAATTAATACTAATAGTACTTCTCCAAACTTTATTCAAAATTCTAATTAGCATGTAAATTGATGATAGAATTTCAAAGCTTAGAGTTTAAACTAAATAATTTAATTTAGATTATCATTATTTGTTGTTGTTTTTATTTTAGCTGCTCAACTGATCTTTTGACCTGCATATTATTATTTTTTGATAATATTACTGATCATAGACAGTAGTCAGAACTATTTTCGTGATACCAAATAATGATGTGATATTTTCTTTTACTACATCTTTCCAAATATCGGTAAACCACATTTGATCTTCATCAATACTGATTTTTTTGTAAGCAAACTATTTTTCACTGTTTAGGGAAAAGTAGCATATTTTTGTGTTTCTTTAGAAGAATTTGCAAGTATTTCTGTGATAGAATTTCTCAATGTTCATGTGATAGAATCCCTAAGTGTTCCTACAATAGAATTCTGCAATATTCTTGTGATAGAATTTTCCAGTGTTCTTGTGATAGAGTTTCACAGTTTTCAGCAACAGAAGTCCTCAGTGTTCCTTTAATAGAATTTATCTGTTTTCTTATGATAATATTCAATTGTGTCCTGTGATAGAATTTTTCAGCTATTTGGTAGAATTCATTGGTTTCCTGTGAACATATTCCCCACTGTTAATATATTATAATTCTTCAGTCTTCCTGTGATAGGATTCCATAGTTTTCATATGACAGAATTTCTCAGTTCTTGTGATAGAATATGTTTCTTTTTGCAACAGAATTATTCAATTTTTTGTGATAGAACTTCTGAATGTTTCTGGGATAGAATTTTTAAGGTTCCTGTGACAGGATTCCTCAGTGTTCTTTTGATAGAAATACTAATTGATTTTATGTGTTCCTGAGATAGAATTGCTGAGTGTTTCTGTGATATAATTCTTCAATGTTTCTGTAATATAATTTTTTATGATTCCTGTGATAGAATATTTCATTTTTCCTGTAACAGAATTATTCATAGTTCCTTTGATAGAATTTCTCTGTTTTTCTGTGACAGAATTCTCCAGTTTTCCTGTAATAAAATTACTCAGTGTTCCTACTGAAGAATTCCCCAGTGTACAATAGAAATTGTCATTGTTCCTATAGTAGAATTATCTGGTGTTTCTTTGAAAGAATTATCCAGTGTTCATGTGATAAAATTCCTCAGGATTCTTGGGACAGAATTTCTCAAATTTTTCTGCAATAGAATTTATCAGTTTTCCTGTGATAGATCAACTTCTAAATGCTCTTGTGATAGGATTTCTTGAAGTTCTTGTCATAAAATTCCTCAGTTTTCTTATGGTAGAATTATCCAGTGCTCATATGATAGAATTTGCCAGTTCTCCAGTGTTAAAAAATTTGTTCATGTTGTAATTTTCTTTAAGCAACTCAATTTTAGAAACTTATGTATTTGTATATTTGAAGATAAGTTTATATATCTTAGTATTTTCAAAGGAAATTTTAAACTAATATTGTTATATTATTACTGTAATTTGCACATCAATTCTCAGTCATCAGTTTTGAAAGAAGAAAGTTCACCCTGTATATGTCCCAGTGGAAGTCAGTGTGAAAGCCAGAGAAGTACTTTCTACACACGAGATGCAGACCCAATCTTAACTTCTGCAAGTATGCCAAATTTGATATTTCAGAGTTATTTTTCTTTTATAGTGTGCTAATTTTCATCTACAAGTGTTAAAGCACTTTTACTCCAGTTTAGAGGTTTAATTTTTACAATATATGACAAATGAATATTGACTTTTGGTCAAAGCAAGCTTCCTATGTAGATCAGAACTAAACATCAACCTAATGATGAGTATAGCTAATTAATCATTCTGTTCTTAGAGTGCACTGTTTCATGAGCTGAGTACTCTTAGTTAGTAATATTTTCAGCCTAAATCCCAATAACGTTTCACAAGCACAAGATTTAGCCATCTTAGGAGATTTCAGCTAGTCCTCAGTAAAAACTTTATAATAAGAACAAATGTATCAAACATTTTAAGTAGTACTGGTAATAAAAGTAATGTGAAAGAGAGTATATAGCATATTTTACTTATGAAATACATAAACTCTAGTGACGTATAACACATTGCTTATGTTGCCTTCAACATAGTGAAACCTATAACCCAATAATACCCAAAAGACTAAAAAATGGTGTATTAGTGGCAACATTTTTCCTTACCTGAAAATGTATTTCAGATACATATAAACCTCTGCATCACAAAGAGCTGTTATCTTGGCACTCTGCCATATAAGTTTCTGTGTTGAACAAAGCTCCCATCTCTATACGTGTTAATGTGTATTACTCCAGCCTATGATATAATCATCAATAGACAATAGCCTTCCACCAATAGGAGGGTGACACATCCATTGTGTGCAGTATTCCCTATGAGAACTAATATTTAAACAAAGGCTCATTCTTGGTGATTGTTTGTTTGTTTGGAATTAAGCACAAAGCTACAGAATGGGCTATCTGTGCTCTGCCCACCACGGGTATCGAAACCCGGTTTCTAGTATTTCACAGACCATGGAGTTAACATGAGGGGCTCATTCTTCATGAGGCAAACTAAGTGCCTGGAAATTGGGAGAATGGGTGGGAGATGGTGCAGAGAGGTGAGTTTCTATCTGAAATACATTTTCAGATAAGGGAAATATTAACTTCAAAGACATTACTCACCTTTCTGTAACTAAAAAGAGTTATAATCCCACATTGAAGGTAGTGGAGGGGCAAGTGCAGAGATAGAAATTACAGAGATATGCTTCTTTCTGATAACAGTATCAGAAAGGGAAAAAACCTATGGAGTGAGAAACCCACAAGACAAGGGTTAGACTAGTGGGGCAGCATGCAATGGAAAACTGCATCCATCTCAAGCAGGGACTACTCTTCACCTGCAAGAGTGGTAGAGCAAAATATGTCAAACGATTCATTTGCTAGGTTCTAATGTGTAGCTAAGTTGGGTGGAAGGTCAGATAGACCTTTCACTCTCCCACAAGCAAACAGCTGAGCATGAGTGTGTAGCGTGCCTAGTGTTACAAGTCAGGCTATTCCATTATTTACATGAGATACTCACCACACAAAATCAGATGGAGGGAGCATTTCTCTTGTGTCACTATTATACACCTAATAAAACTGATTTTTAGATATTAAAGGGCCCTCATTGTTAATGATATTTTTGGCCATATCCATATGTTTCCAAAATTTGTGTGTCAGATCTTCAGTTAGTTTATCGTATTTTCCAATAATATATTTATAGCTCATGTGTTAAAAATAAAATATTTTTAATTTTCATGGATACAATAAAAATATTAAAGTATATTTATGTTTGTCTGCCAAGACTTCACTCTTCAGCTAGACAAAGTAACAGCTCTTAAGGAAATGAAAAAAAAGAAACAGGAAAATGAATCTGAACAGCTTTCTTACTCAGATGCTGATCTTACTTCTTCTTCAGTACAGGTAAAGTTTCAGTATATTATAAACTGTTATGATCTATACTTTGATCAAGTACTAAGTTACATTAAATTATAAATTTGCCAAAGTTTAAAATTTTATTGGATAGTTAACATGGTTTCACTAAAATAAAGTCTTCCATTAATCTTTTAACATTCTTTGAAAACATTACTGCTTACGTATATAAGCGTAAAGTGTAGATTTGGTGCATCTGGATTTTCAGGAAGCCTATGACAAGGTGCCATATGAAAAGCTTGTAAAAAATGATCTCTAGTTGTGAGGTATAAGTTAGCTAATTGGATAGAAGAGTAGCTGGATAGAAGAAAGCACAGGGTTGTTATAAATGGAGTTCAGTCAAACTGAATTAATGTCAAAAATAAGGTACCTCAGGGCTCACTCTTAGGACCTTTGCTCTTTTTGATTTACATCAGTGAGATAGAGGAAGGAATGGTCAATAAATTGCTTAAATTTGCTGATGATATTAAGGTCTTGGGTGTTGCTAACTGTGAAGAGGGTGCTGCTGATTTACAAAAGGATTCAGATCATTTAGTGAGTTGGGCAAATAAATGGCAGATGAGTTTTAATTATAATTAATGCCAGATAATGCATGTGGGTTATCATGACCTTAACAATGTCATGAAAGAAAGGAATCTTGGTGTAATGGTTGATAAGTCTCTTAAGCCACCCAATCAGTGTGCTGCTGCTTCTGGTGGGGCAAATAGGAATTTAGATTGTGGCTACAGAAATATTGAATACAAGTCTAAAGAGGTTATAATTTCATTGTATAGATCACTTATTAAACCATATTTGGAGTATTATGTTCAGTCTTGGGCTCCTTACATTAGGAAGGACATTGAATTTTTGGAAAGAATTCAAAGGAAGGTTACTAGAATGGTTACCTGGGATGGATGGGCTATCATATAAGGAAAGATTAAGATCTCTGAAATTGTTTTCTCTTGAAAAAAAAGAAGAGTTAGAGAGGATCTCATTGAGGTGTTTAATATTGTAAAGGGAATTGAATGTGTTGATACATCATCTTTTTTCATACTTAAAGGCAACAATAGTAGGACTAGGAGACACAAATATAAATTTTGGCTAGGTAGGAGTCATCTTCTGCTAAGACAGTTTTATTTTTCTAACAGGGTGGTTGGGCTTTGGATTGGGTTG
>NW_013666256.1:422509-451500 GCF_000517525.1 Limulus polyphemus
TGGAGGCAGTAAATCAAAGTGAGTTTAAGAGAAAGCTTGATAACTATACGAATGATAAGGGCTGGCTTTAAAATATTTATTTATATATTTAATAGTTTTAGTTTAGTTTAGAGGATGGGACAGCCGAGATGGACCAATAGGTCCCTTGTTGTACATACACATTATTTTGTGTTATAAGTTATGTTATAACCTCATTTTATCCATAATATTACACAAGTTAGGACACAGTCTATTATCTGGTCTAATTTCTAAAATAATACAGATAGTTTAATTTTTTATTGTAACCTGATCTCACCTCCACTTCAGTAGTAAAGTCATATTTTGTAAGAAACTGATCTCACATTCACTTCTGTACAGGAAGGTCGTATTATGTTATATATTTATCTCATTTCCACTTCTGTATTGCAAGCTACTTCTACTTTAAAACAAGTAAGGTCATATTATTCTAGAAACTGATCTCACACATCTGTACTAATCTAATCTCCACATTAGTACAGTAAAATCAAGTCATAAATTGATTTCATGTCCATTTCAATACACTACAATAAGGTCATATTATGTTACAAACTAATCTCACTTCCATTTCTGTAAAGGTATGGTCATATTATAAACTATAATATGATCTCCTCATCAGTACAGTAATATCATATTAGGTCAACTGTTATCACTTCCACTTCAGTACAGTTAAGTCATGTTATATAATATAATCTCATCTCCTCATCAGTGCATCAAGATCATATTGTGTAAACTATTCTCACTTCTAGTTCTCTACAGGTAAAATTATATTATGCTATAAACTAATCTTATTTCTACCTCAGTCTAATGCAGTGGAGATAAACACACATTACAACTGAGCTGACCTCTACTTTTAGTACATGGAGATAAACACACATTACAACAACTGAACTGACCTCTACTTTTAGTACATGAAGATAAACACACATTACAACAACTGAGCTGACCTCTACTTTTATTACATGAAGATAAACATACATTACAACAACTGAGCTGACCTCTACTTCTAGTACATGGAGATAAACACACACATTACAACAACTGAGCTGACCTCTACTTTTAGTACATGAAAATAAACACATATTACAACAACTGAACTGACCTCTACTTTTAGTACATGAAGATAAACACACATTACAACAACTGAACTGACCTCTACTTCTAGTACATATAGATAAACACACATTACAACAACTGAACTGACCTCTACTTCTAGCACATGGAGATAAACACACATTACAACAACTGAACTGACCTCTACTTCTAGTACATGGAGATAAACACACATTACAACAACTGAACTGACCTCTACTTCTAGCACATGGAGATAAACACACATTACAACAACTGAACTGACCTCTACTTCTAGTACAATGAGATAAACACACATTACAACAACTGAACTGACCTCTACTTCTAGTACACTTAAATTCACATTTTGATATACACTAATATAAAGTCTAAGTAATTTAGGTAAAGTCAGAATGCATCAACTAATCTGACATTTACTTCAGCACAGGTAAATTTATACCTTGTTATATGCTAATCTTGTGTCATAGGAGATAAAGTTACAGTACCTTATCAGCTAATATGGTTTCTATTTCAGTTCAGGTAAGCTCATACGTTTTTATACACTGATTTAATCATAATTTCAGTACAACTAGATAAAGTCACACCTTGTTATATACACTGATTCAATCTTAACTTCAGTACAACTAGATAAGGTCACCCATTATTATACACTGATTTAATCTTAACTTGAGTACAACTACGTAAAGTCAGACTTTGTTATGTACATTGACTTGATCTTAATTTCAGTACAGCTAGGTAAGTTTGCACTATATTATGCATTGATTTGATCTTAACTCCAGTACAGCTAGGTAAGGTCACACCTTGTTATACACTGATTTCATGTGTACATTGGTATAGGCAGTGCCAGGGAATATCATACAGTGGTCTCATGTTTAATTAATTACACTTTACTGATCTCATGTGTACATTGGTATAGGCAGTGCCATGGAATATCATACAGTGGTCTAATATATAATTAATTACACTTTATATTAATTTATATAAAACCACTAAGTTTCAGTGAAACTTGATAAGGCTAATGAAATACAATTATTTCAAACAGTGTGACAATGCTTTTCATGAAGATTACAGAAGCACAGATACTAGTGATGAGACATTCTGGTCTCCATCTCAAGAATTCACTCCTCCTGAGCTTTTTACAAACCATATGGTAAGTTTTAGCAAGCTTCTGTTAAGTGATCATATAAGCTTATTCCAGATGTAGTAGGGTAACATAAGTTTAAGTTCCTGTGTTAAATTATCACAATAAAGTTTAAAAACAGTTGCATTTCCTGTTTGAAAACACGAAATGTAAAAATGTGACAAGCGAAGTCTTTTGATAATCAGACCTTATTTTACACATGAAGAAATATCTCATTGCTGCAATTACCTGTATATTTGAGTTGTTTACACCATGAACAAACAATAAACAAGGTAACAGTTATAAAGCTCCAAACTTTACATTTTATGATCTTGAAATATTTATTGGCAAAGCTGAAAATTTAACAGCAAGTCATTTGTCTACAGTTATAAATCACCTTATTATTAGTATTAGAAAAACAAAGCTTAAGAATGTTAATGTCTTTTCAGACCTCTCTTATATCCACTGTACATTCCATCTCAGAAGATGATGTTGGATGAATGAGTTTGGTAGTCACTGTACTTAAAATACCTCTACCCACACCCTCTGTGACATATGGATACTACAGTGCTTTCAAAAGCATTGTGTAACGTGTTTTTGTGTGCTTTTTTTACCATGCAATGTTTTCTCATGACTTCAATAGAATCGAAGCTCATTGCATAAGTTGATTCCAAAAACCTTTTTTTTTTTAAAGTTCACAATACACTTATGTATGACAAAAATGAATTAACATGAAGATTAAAGTTTTCATGTTTAATGACACCTTCTTTTGGTGTCTGCTGTGTCTTACTTATCTTTTAATTCAGAAAGATATGGTTGTGTGTATTATACCTTACCCAGGTTCAGAAATACTTAGGTACATATGTATACCTCTTCCAAATGAATAATTCTTCTTAAAGTATTACTTTGTTAGGAATAGAATTGATTAAGCTTAAAGTTTATCTTTTAATTAAGATTTACAAAAATACTATAGTACATAAATATTTTATAATATTGGAATATCCAAAACTATTCTGTTCATATATCTTTCTGACCTAAAACTCCAACATGTTGTTGCATTATAAATTGTCTTGTAAGTAAAGCTAAACATTTTTCTTTGGGATATTGTATTACATAATTTTAAAACATAATTGAAATCCAGGACATTTAATGCTTTATATCTCTTGATAACCACAGCAATACAGTAACGGAAATATTATGTACTACTGAACTATGTTATCCTGCAGTTGAACAGTAATACTCTGAAGTTGTTTTGTTATTATGTTTGTATTGTTCTTGTATTTTGCTGTTATTACCCTGTTGTCGAATAGTATACTTTAAGAATATTATTTGGCTTATTTGAAATAACATTGACAGTACTAATGAAAAAATTCATAATTACAATGAAAATGTATTCATTAGTACTCAAGATAAGTATTTATAACAAGTTATATTTCTTTAGCTTTTACCCATAGTCTTGCCCCCCAGTGGCACAGCAGTACGTTTGCGGATTTACAACGCTAGAATCCGGGTTTCAATACCTGTGGTTGGCAGAGCACAGATAGCCTATTGTGTAGCTTTGTGCTTAATTACAAACAAACAAACCCATAGTCTTTTAAAAGAACTGAAAAAATATTGGAAAAATTGTAAATTTATTGTTATACACCCATAAGAAAATAAAAAAATAATTATTTTATATTATGGTATGCAAAATGTAATGTATAACACATGTAGTGTAAGTTTAATGCAGTCTTATATTATAAGACAATCTGGTTATTATTGTTTGATTAAACCATTACAGGAAATTAGTTATGTAATAAAAAAATGTGTATTAAGATTAAAGGGTAATGTGCTAATCATTAAAGGACATCAGTTATGATATAAAAGATAATGTTGTAATAGAAGATTAGTTACATGAGAAAAAAAAAACAGTCTAATTATTTGTTGTTGATTTTTAACCATTACAGGAGGTTAATTACATAGTAAAGATAACTTATTAATTGTTCTTGAACTAACTCATTATAACAAGTTAGTTATATAATAAAAATTGTATTAATTATTATTGAACTAAACTATTACAGGAGATGAAGTGCAAATTGTGATTGATCAAAATATATGTAATATACTCAGATAACTCATAGCTTTTAGTGATTTTTCTGTACAACGTTCCAGTTACATGAAACCATGTTCAATGTTATTTAGCTATGGCAACTTACTACTTAATTGTAGTGTTAGAAAATCAAGAATAGAATTACACATATTTTTAATGTTTACCCTGAAGTCATTTTAAAACCAGTTCTCTAAGATAATGCATCTTTAAATTCTGAGCTTATGTAATCAGGGTAAGTACAAAAATCAGATGAAAGTTGTCATCATAGGGTGAAACACAGAGGTGGGTTAAATATGTGAGTCAGTGTCTTGGTACAGAAAAGTTAAATATTGCAATACAAATATTGTTATAATGATACCAATGGTTATAATAGCTTTCATGAAGATATATTTCCAAAATCAACCCAAAAGTGTGTTTGCTATTGTTTTATCAATGTTTTTTCATATTGGTAAGATATTGTGCTTTAGTAGAATATAGTTTTTGAGCTTGTTTTGTGTCATTTACCTGGAAATAGAGAGAGAGATCTTACATCTATAGTAGATGAATATGTAATCACCTGGCTTCAAATTATTGTTTGTTGTTTCTTTCTTAATTTTTATATTTTGGACACATAATATGGTTATTTTAGCAGTGCAACTCCAAAAGTTCCAGCTTTATGATGTTAATAGTAATTTAGATTAGAGATAGAAAAACTATTAAGTTTTATGAGTTTAACAGTAACAGTTACATTTATAAAAATGTTTTCTGAAACTTTGACGAAACTTTCACCAGTATTCAAATACTCTTTAACACCACTATAAATGATCTATTCTCTACAAATCTGTATTGTGTGTAATTCAGATATTTCCATTTTTATGTTAGTGATATATATGTACTTTTTGTTTGGTGAAAAAAAGTATCTATCATTAATTTTGGATTGTGATGACATAGGTTTTTGAGATCTAATTCTTTGCAGTTGGGAAATTCTATTTGTCTTGCTAGCAGGAACAGTTCTTTCCATTATAATCTTAAAACTAAGCTATATTGATGTGGCATATCAATAATAAGTATTTTCTTGTGTGGTTATTTGTTTATTCTATGATGTATCTGTTTGTTTTTGTTTTTGAATAAACCATTTTCTGTTTTTGAAAAGTATCCAAAATCTTTGTACATGTTCCAAAACAAAAATTCTTACACATTTTTTTACTTACATATCCATGGTTCTTGGACAGATTTTAGCATAACCATAGCCAGCATGTACATGTATAAATCCAGTACTTATGTTATATAGCGGGAAGGAGTATTGTAGATGATGTATGATTAGCTGCAATGATTGTAGAAGAGGGAGGAAGAGACACAGTTTGTTTCTTAATGACAAAACTGCTGAAAAGAATAGAATAAGTGGTAAATCTATAGCATATAACACTAAACAAATATTGGAAATTCATCCAGTGCCAGTGACAGCCATGTACACTTAAGTACTTTTATTCCCTCTGCAAGGTACATATAAGTGGTATGGCATAGTTTGGTATGGAAGCAATTGAATGTCAAATGGATGTTATTAATGTGGCTATCACCCATGGTGGGCACAGTACAGATGGCCCATTGTGTAGCTTTGCACTTAACAACAGGCTGATTCCCAAATCATATGATAACACTATTACAGTATATCTACTTTAACCTAAAAAATAATGTGAACTAATATTCTTTGAACTGCAATTGAAAAATAAATGAAGTATTCACAATAATTTGATAATCTAAGCAAATAGCAGAAAGGCCTCGCTTGAAATCACTAAGTAAGCTAAATGTAAATTCAGATGCCACAAGAGTAAAATATCATCCTATTAGAAATATTACACAATAATTGACATTGGTTATCCATCATACGAAACATTAGAAAACGGTCTATGATACTTTCACTTTAAAATCACCACTATAACTGTTCATTGCCACAGTTCTATCCAGAGCTTTATATAATTGTCTCTTTTTTTTGTCAAAAGTCCACACAGGCTTGTTCAATTATTCTTCTTTACTCTGTTATTGCAAACAATCTGTGATAATTTCACTTTAGAAATCGCCATTATATGCTTTTTACAGCTAAACTCACAATCAGTCAGTCTAGATCTGTCCAACCCTCTAACTCTCTCTATATATATCTCTGGATGTGTATTTATAACCCAACAGAGGCCTAAAATGTTCCACACACTATGAGATATTAGGATGCAATAATACTCAATGAAACAAAGGGAAACACTTAGAAGGTTATAGTAACATGATGCAATAATACAACAATCACCAATTCACAACAATTGAACTACATAACTCATGCTTCATAAACAGTTATGTAAACAAACGTGTGATAACTAAATTTAACACTTGCACTACACTTCAATTGAAACATTCATGTACATCCACAGTATGTTTATTTATTTTTTATCTATTATATGCATTATTGTTAAATCAACCCACTTAGTCAGATTAACATAGTTAGTGGATTTGGCTCAAACAAAGATATATCTTTGATATTGATGGGGAGGAATATGTAATGCTCAGGATGGATAGTTGTCTACTTAGTAAGAATGGTAGCTTCAGAACAGTAGTATAGGCCATGAATTCTGGGTTTCATCCAGGTTCTTCTTGTTAGGAAGGCAAGTAGTGTTAGGTTTCCTTTAAATATTCTCCATATAAATTGTACCACTCCAACAGTATAAAGATGGGCACTGTAGACTGTCAGCCTCCAGAATGAGGAAGATATCTAATGGATAAAATGTTAAAAAGAAGAAAGAAACACATTACTATCATTTTTCTTTATGGTGGATACACAGAAAATGTGCTAAAGAAGAAAATAAAAATGGAATAATTAGGATGAAACTACTGACACACAGCTTTGTTTTCCTTTTTCAAGAGTTTTCATGAGAACATACAAAGGATACAAAAACATCATGAAGTCAGAACAGTATTCATAATCCACAATGAAATATGATTGTATGAAACTATTTAAACAACCAAGGGAAAGCAAAAATACCATTTACAACATTCCTTGAGAATGTAGAATCCAATATATTAGAAAACAAAAAAGACCAACAAAAGCTAGAATTCAGGAGCATAATAGACATATATATATATATATAAGACTCTGTGCAACATCAAACTGTGTGCAGTAGCTCATTATGTCAGAGAAGAAGACCGTGCAATGAAATGCATTACTGTTATAATAATTGGATATGATTCACACATGAGGGTTAAAAAAGAAACCTTCTATACCCAACTATATTGATAACGCATTAAGTAAATCTAGTACAGAAGTCATCAAACCTGGATACCCCTATTAAAATCAAAGGCCTGATTGAGGGTTTGAATGCCATCACTGAAGATGCCCGCTGCTTCAGCTGTGGGATGTTATAATTTGACAGTAAGTCACACTATTCTTTGGTAAAGAGTAGCCCTATAGTTGGAAGTGTGTGGTGTTGACTAGCTGTCTTTCTTCTACTTTAATACTTCAATATTAAGGATGGCTAATGCAAATAGACCTTGAGTAGTTTTTTTTTTAAAAAATCCTTAAACAATTTAAATAGTCAATTGATTGAAACCCCAATGGGTAAAAGTCTGGAAGAGTGAAAAGCACACTTTGATTTCTGAAAAACGAAACCCAAGGTCAACTTTCTTCTGTCACAGTAGATAGTCAGTCTTAGGACTCCCCTGAAGAGAGCAGCAGATTATCAGCCTAAAGATAGGATATAAACTAATTGGTACCTGATAATAAGGATAATTATAAAAAACATAGCAACTAGTTAGTAATTAGATGTAGGTAATCATATAGGCTAGTAATCATCACAATTGTTAAGATCATTGATATATGATTTTTACAACTCAAATGGTCAATGTCAAACTAAGGATCTGTGAATAAATAGTGGATTTGTTTCATAATAATTAATAATATTTTATAACAAAATAAAAAAACAACATTCAAATGTGCATGTAGAAACCAAGTTGTTCACCACTATTGTACATGAACATATATATAATTTTCAAACATGATCAAGAGATGCATGTGTGTGTGTCCTATAAAGCATCCTTGGAGCAGCAGGTGTATAACCAATGCTAAGATAAATCAAGAACTGAAGGATCAAATCCAATACTTAAAAGGCATTACCAGAAATGAGCCACCAAATGAACAGAGGCCTGGACCTTCTATAATTGAGAGGAGGACCAGCTGTGGAGACATCTGGAGCCCCTAATCTAGTTGGAGGAGGAAATGAGATAGCTATAAGCAGAGTTTGTTCCAGATCCATAAGATCATGGCAAAGGCCAAAGAAATCATAAGGCAGATCACTGCCCCCAGCTGAAGGTTGATGGCAGCTCTTCAAGATCTACTGTTGGGCCTAAAATGAGGTGAGACTTCTACCTTGGTTTTCTCTAAGTATAGATTGTAGTGTAATGTGAATATTGTTACTTTTTATGTATTGATCATTCCATTTTGTTTATGCATGTGTGATACATGCACTTAAATATTTTGTTAAAGGGTCATTTATGTGAATGTGTATGTCTTAATAATAAAATATTTTCAGTTTTGTTTCTTATTGATTTAATTTATAGGAACTGCTTGTTTAGTATTGCATTTCTATATCTAAAGAGTTTTATTTTGCATCTAAGGTAATGTTTTAAAAAGGGATTTAACTGACACATTATAATTAAAAGGTCTTTGACTTATATTTGCTGATTTTATTTATGACAAATAAAATCAAGTATCATTGTGAAATGTTTTCTTTTATTAATTTGCTTACACCATTTAAGGTTATTTCACATGTTTTGCTGTATTCTCATGTGGCTTTTCTTTTTTTGCAAATGTATGTTGATATACAAATACCTGTTTTATAATTATTGATTTTCCTGGGCGATTAGCTATTTTTCATTGTTAAAGAATTCAGTCTAGTTACTGGTGAAGGGTATCCTTTTTATGCTTATTGATTAATATATTAATATATGTTTGCTGGATTTATTTTGCATTTCGTTTTTGCAATTTTGTTGTAGGACTTATTTTGGTAAAGAGTTTTCTTTTCCTATCTAATATGTATGATTATTAAAATGTAATTGTTAAGAGGTTTTCATCATGCCTTTATTTATTTACTATTGAGACTAACCTATTAAAGGATCATATGTATGGCATTATATTTTAAGAGCATTATATTTTATTTTTAAGTTCTATAAAAGGGTTTATGATGTACAATGTTCATTCATCTATGTTAGAGGGTTGTATTGTCTGTGTTTGGTTTAAGAGTTTTTAAAGAGGCAAAAAAAGTTATTTTGCTCCTTGACCAACACGCATTTGAAAATCTTATTGGCTTTAAAGTTAAGCATAATGCTGACTTGAGGACAAGTTTGAAATAAATCATGCATTTGTTGTTTTGTGTATTAATACAGGAATTTTACAAAATTAGTTGTTCATGCAGTTTACATGTTGGTCAAGAAGGTTGTTAAGTTACCTTTGCTCTAACTATTTATTGTTTTGTGCCATTCATCTAGAGTACCACCTTCTGTGTTCCCGTGAGATTTATTCAGTGTGGTAAAATGTGTCAATAGAATAAGCTTGAAAAAAACTAACTCTCAAGTAAAAGCAACTATCAGATGTGGCAAGTAAAGTACATTTTCATTGTATTTGTTTGAAAGATTATTTATTGTGATTGCACATTTGTGTTCAGCCTCACTATATTTCTCATGAGCTGTTAGTCAAAGTATACAAAATTATTTCACAGTAAATATCTTAAAAATCTCCTGTTATTATGCACATCTATCTTGTCACTCTTAGGGGAAATAAGTGTTATCTGGAAACACTATAGCAGTCTGCCAGGCATTAAGAAAAAACTGATATATTCAGCATTATTAGTAGGAAACCTTTCCTGAAGGTGAGTCATGATCGATCTTTGAAAGGGTACTAAAGTTGATTATAACGAACCTCAATAAAGGAAGTAATGGAATTTGGTCTGTGCATCTGTCTTCCTGAAATCCTCGGCTTTGTGTATTTCACATCAGTTTGGTCGCTAATTCACACATCTATGGCAAAGGCATGAATGTAAACAATAGCAGTTCTTTAGGCCTGTCCTGTTAATTCAGAATTTATCTCTTGTAATAATTGAGTCAGTTCTTGACAACTAACGAGTTATACACAGAACTGATAAGGCCTGGCATCCATAATTATTTTAAACAGATTCTTTTCTTTTTGTTCATCAAATGGATCAGTAAACAACTCCCATTTTACATCAGCATTAACAAAATTTTAACATAGAATAGCCTTACACTTTACATTTACAGCTAGGAAAAAACATGTCCATAAAATTTCTACAGTGTCTTGTACAACATGACATATCACTACAACTACCAAATTCAGATGATGATTGGCACAATGTATAAAATATTTTCCATTTGGATAAACTTCAGTAATTTTTGTTTGAACTCCAGACACTTTTCAAACCATTGATCTAGCTCCAAAACACTTTCTTCTCCATTCCCCACATTCCAGTCTCCACTCTCCGAGTAAGATATTCAAAATAGCTTCAGTATTTGTTCTGGTCACCACAAAAAGTCCTAACAATGTTTTCACGTTCTTCCTCTTCAGTGCAGATGGTAAATTTATTTTGGATCTACAAAAACAGATAAGTGATATTTACATCACAATGTTGTAAATGATGGGGCAAAACTTTATCAAACTTGCTTTCCACAGTCACTTTGGTTTATTTTAAATTTTGTGCAAAGCTACACGAGGAGTATCTGCACTAGCTGTCCCTAATTTAGCAATGAAAGACCACCCACCACAAACTATTGGGCTACCTTTTTTACAAACGAATAGTGAGATTGGCAGTCGCATTATAATGCCCCCAAGGTTGAAAGAGCAAGCATGTTTGGTAGGATGGGGATTCAAACCCGCAACCCTCAGGTTCAGAGTTAAGTGCCCTAACCACCTGGCCATGCCGGGCCCTTCACAGCCAGAAAAATGACACGCTCAATATCTGGCTGGATCAACTTACCTTTCAGTGGCAGTGGCTTGACGTCTCTCTTTATGTAGCACTTTCCAAATGTCGAGATGGATCGAAAGCATAAGTTTCAACAGTCTGGCACATATAAACATATTTTTTAGATTAGTGTCAAGTTCATTATAGTTTTTATTTGCACACCATATTTCATGACTTATGAATAATTCATTTCATTTTTTAACATAGGAGTGCTTAAAATATATCAGTAAATTTAAATATGAATATTAATGTTTTATCTTTATTTTTGTCCCCTGATGGTACACTGATAAGTCTACAGATTTACAATTCTAAAATCCGGGGTTTGTTTCACTGCGGTGGGCACAGTAGATAGACTATTATGGCTTTGCTCTAAAAGAAACACAAACTCTTTATTTTTTGTTCCACATTTGTAAATAATAAAGGCTTAAACAAAGTTGAACAAAATATAAATGTTTATAATTTCAGTCTTTTATGAAGACTTGATTTATTTATTTATTGAGAAAGACATAAACGTTGATTAACAACTTAATTATCTAATTTTCAACGTATATTACAGTAATAGCTGTATTTTTAATTTAGAACTAAAATGTCTTTTATATTATTCAGGCGTTTAATTTCTAATTTCAGATATAATATGTTTTTCTAAGAATGTTATAATAATAAAAAGAAAATGACTTATCTTATTATCAGAAATTTAAAAACCACACCAAAATATGCAAAACAGATTATACATGTTCAGATAATTGTACTCATAAATTTAAATAACTCTTGTTGGTTTCCTTTTTTATTGTCGATTTTTGCAAACATTTATTTATTTACTATATATATAAACATTTTTATTTGCTAATTGTTCATAATAACTTTTAAACTTATTTTTAAAAAGCACATAACTTTTAAGATGTATTTATAAAAAACACTAGAATAATACATTTGAATGTGTCTTCAATTTTTGTTAATTATTCATATTTCAAATATTGTAAATTATTTTTAATTATTTCAGTTATTGATGTTGCTTATCATTAGGCACAAAACTACACAAAGGGCTAGCAGTATAAGTATATTAAATTTACTAAAGATCTACATATAACCTTCTTATAACTATCTGCTGTAATTGCAAATCATTTCTAATTTATTATTATAGTTTTATATCAGTCTGGTATTAATTTTATTTTTATACCTTTTGCATTTTCACTCTTCATAGTTGCTACAACAGTGCCTTACCACATTTCATCACTCTCAATATCTGTTCTTTTAAATTATGATAGCCCTACTAGTAATCTCTTTGATGACGCTGGGAACTTCTTAGATTTCAATATTTTTGCAATATCTCTCTCAACACGTCAACATTCTCCCATTAACCGATCTCTGCACCATCTCTTTCACACTTCCTTTCTGTGGAGAGGGGCCGGCCCTGCATGGTCAGGTGGTTAGGGTGCTTGACTCGCAATCTGAGGGTCGCTGGTTCGATTTCCCGTCACACCAAACATGTTCATCCCTTTCAGCCGTGGGGGCGTTATAACGTGACGGTCAATCCCACTCTTTGTTGGTAAAAGAGTAGCCCAATAGTACTAGCTGCCTTCCATCTAGCCTTTCACTGCTAAATTAGGGACGGGTAACGCAAATAGCCCTCGTGTAGCTTTGCGCAAAATTCAAAACAAACAAACAATTATCTGGAGAATAAAATAAAGCTGGCAGGTAAATGTTTATGGTAGCCTTTTACTCTTAAACTTCTTAGGTCAGTTCACAAACCGAAAACGTTATAACTCCTTTACGTTCTATTTAAATTTTTATACCAGCTGGATATCATTGGATATTGTGGAATAAAACTGCAACTATTATAGCTATTTCTAAAAATTTAAAACTTATCAGTTTGAAAAACGTATTATTTAGGAGATCCCACGGAAATAATTATCCCCTTTCATTTGCTTTTCGTTTTCGAGAAACTAAATTCCTTTTAAATATCCCAAATTGTTTTTGAGATTCAATTAATATATTTTCCTTAAAATGTTTTGTCAGGGACTTAACCACAATCCTGATAAAAGTGTAGTGTTTTTTATGCTAAAAACGTTCAAATGTCTCTGGCGCAATCTTCAACTTAAGAGAATGAGTAGCATGATAATTTTTTTTATCTGGTGGATTTGTAGTTAATTATACTAAACGATGAAACTAATCTCGAGAACCTGTTTTTAGTCAATTGCTTTGCATTCTTTTTCTTTTTGACAATTAAATTTACCATTATTTTCATTTGCTTTCCTCTTGCATAAGTGATTGTCGTTGTTTATTTATTGGAACTCCCCACGAATTTCTTTCATTGATACAAAATTCAAATACCGATAGATAGAACTACACGAATAATCAGTAACAGACTATCCACATTACTGGAAATAACTTCAAAATTACCAGAGGCACAAAACGGATTCAGAAAGTACAGACAGACGACTGACCATCTAGTTAGACTCACAGAATCAATAATAGGCAGTTTGTAACAAAGAACAATGCACTGTCGCATGTTGTCTAGGTATCGAAAAAGCATTCGACACTGTATGGCATAATAGTCTGAGGTTCAGTATGACAGAAATGGAACTACCGCGTGGTACTACTATTCGCTGGCTATCCAATTTCCTGGAAAACAGGAAATGTAAAATAAATATAGAAGGAATCTTCTCGAAATCTTTTATTCCTGAGGCAGGTGTCCCACAGGGATATGTAGTTAGCCATATTCTGTATATCATGTACGTTAACAACATGCCCCTAAATGATCCAAACCATGGGTATTCATCGCAGTTCGCAGATGATGTAGCAGTTTGGAAAATTACTTCCACCCCGTTCATTGCAGCTATGAATATCCAACCTCAATTAAATTGAATAACAGAATACTGGTAAAAATATCGAATTAAAATCAATATACCTAAGACACAAGTTGTCGTTTTCGCAAAATTAACTGAACATAAAAAAGACCCTCCAGAACTGTATATGAATGGAGGACTTCTCGAGACAAAAACATCAGCAAAGTCCCTAAGTCTCACTTATGACACAAAATTAACATGGAATGTACACATAAACAATATAAAAACCAATGTTTGGCAGCGTATGAACTATGCAAGGAGTCTAACAGATAAAAGCAGCGGAGTAACATCAGAAACATAGTAAAAATGTATATATGACCAGTAATAGAACATGGAGCACCAGCTTGGATAAATATAACATGAAAACAAATTGAAACTAAATTGCAAGCACTACAGAACACACTACTGACAACGGCATACAGAGTCCCAGATCAACTTACAACACTACATAACACACTACTTACAACAGCATACAGAGTACCTAGATCAACTTACAATACTACAGAACACACTACTTACAACAGCATACAGAGTACCTAGATCAATTTATATAGAGTACCTAGATCAACTTCCTCAGCGTTTATGCACAATTACGCAAATATGGAAACACTAACTGATAGACTCCTTCATAGTTCACTAAATTATTTCGCGAAAAACTAGCAAAAGAATGATGTACTATGTGAACTCGACCTCTACATGATGAAAATAGTCTTAAGTACCTCTCCTCTATTAACATTTATATAAGAAATAAACATTAATTAAAGCCACCTAAAACTAGACATAGATACTATCAATAATTTCAATTTACTGTGAAAGCCTTACAAAGGGATTTTTATATGCGAATACTCTCGCCGGAATTTAAAATTACTGAAAAATATGAACAATACAACTGGAATTGTTCGTGTATTGTGGACTTAAACACAATCGAATAAAGTGAAAGTGTATTAACACATCAATATTAATATAATTACATGCATGGACATGGCCGTGAACCGGATCAGAGTGAAAGCGTAGACTAGCTAAACTCTGGCCCTCCTGTAGTACTTAAATAAATATTGAACAAAGTGCAGAATGTAGGAAGAGGTCTTTGAACCTGACCCTCCCAGGTCTAAAAGATCTAAATACCGATACGTAGAACAACGACGTATTCGAGGTGCTTTAAATCTAGCTAAAATTTCAACCGACATTTTATACGGAAAATTGAATAAAAATAGAAAAAAATGGTGACATTATATCTAAAGTAATATTATGGTTTTATTCAGTCAGCAATTTGCTTCTCTTACTGCTGCCCTCCGGTGACTGAGCGGAAAATCAGCGAGCTTATATTGCTAAAAATCGGGTTTCGATAGAGGACAGATAACCCATTATGTAGGTTTGTGCTTTACAACAAACAAATAGTGTTGTTGTTAAGTTTATAACAAATTAAGTAAAAAAGTATCACAAATCTATTTAAAATTGGAGTTTACAGTTACAGTTGGAATTTCTTCCATTTTCTTAATTTATAGCCCCAAATGGCACAGCGGTGTGTCTACAGACTTACAACACTAGAAACCGCCTTTCGATACCTGTGGTGGGCAGAGAACATATAGCCCATTGTGTAGCTTTGTGCTTAACTTCAAAAACAAACAAACAAACTTTCAAGCCATAACTAAATGGGAATAGAACGTAAATATGATACAAAATGGTCGTCAAGTGCAGTTGAGGAACGATAACAATCAAAGGCTGAACAAAAGATTAGAAATAACAGACATAGCGTGTGGTTGGCTCCACCTCTAGTTCTAGAAGCTGCTTGAGCTCTTTATAAATATGGTGTACCGTAAAACTATGTTGGAGCCAATTTGTTTTTAACATGGCTACCTATATCGTACTTAAACCATTTGTAGTTGTAGTCCCTGAAATGACTGTGTATATTCGTTCTGCGCAGATTTGTAAACAGTAACAAAAACGTCAGTTTTAAGGATTACTGTTATTGGCCAAACCCAGTGATAAAAGAAGCGTCTTTCTCGTATTAACTCTGTTGATCTCCTGAGCGTAACCTCGTGCTTATACAAGGGTATAAACCGTGGACTCATTTTAAACCATGAGATTTCTGGAAAATCCCCATTATTTGCCCTGGAAAGAATCTTTAAAGCATATAGTTAAACTAAGGACATTAGCTTGCCAACAGTTTCTTTACATTTATAACCAGAATAAGAACAGGAAAAGTGACTCGTTCAAGTGGGGGGATGAGATTGAAGGGCATGTTGTAAAGTTGAATCACGAAGCTAAAACAGCGAGACTAAGCTTACGTGCCTCGAGGATCCTAAAACACTTGAAATTAAATAATAAATCTCGTGCTGGTTTGTGGTCAGAAGAATCTCTTGAGTCGATTCTAGAATGCTGTCCAAAAGAACCATATGGAGATGTTCTGGAGTGTTTTCGTGAGGTGGAAGAGAACATGAAAAAGAGAAGGAGAGAAGCGTTAGCAGCTTTAGAAGATGGTGAAACTTTCTTAACTCTAGGGATGTTTCCGCGAATGGGTACTCAGGCATTTACTGAACCGGTTTATAAGCCTACACCAGATTCAGGTACAACTATGTCACTCTTTGTTCCAGATGAATTAATCTATCAGAGTAACCTACTATTTAAAACTTGCATTAGTTTTGTTGAGGAAAGAAGAGGAAAGCGAGCCAATGTTAATATTCCAATATTTAAGGATAAAAACACACCAGACCCTTTCATTGAAAATTTAGAAGCATTTGGAGATGATGGTCAATCGGCAGAGGAAGCTAAACCAAACCATGTTTATGAAGATTGTTCATTGTTTGGACTAGGCAGTTGTGCACTACAGACTACAATACAAGCCTCCTGTTTGGAAGATTCTATGTTTTTACATGACCAGTTGTGTATCTTAGCTCCAATAATGATGGCTTTAAGTGCATCTTCTCCAGTAAGAAGAGGTTACCTCACAGACCATGACTGTCGATGGCAGGCACTTGCTGAAGGTTTTGATGACCGAACAAGAAGAGAGATCAGACATCCCGAAACATTAAATTATAAAATTCCTAACGGCTCTCGTTGGGAGAACAACTTCTTATACTTATCACCAGATGGAGCACATTTAAATGATTTGCCAATTGTTTATGACGAACGGTTTTATGAAGAACTTACTTCGGGAGGAACAGATTCTCAGCTTGCTCTTCAAGTGGCGTGTGCTCTTTTAAGGACCCCACTGTTGGTAAGCTTGGAACAACTGGAAGAAGATGAAACTGGAACAAGTAATGTTCTCATTCTTTTCCATATATCAGCTGTTTCATTCAGAACCCCTGAGCATCATATGTCGGCATTCTGGCGCGTTGAATTCAAACCAATGGATGTCCAATTAACGGACTTTGAGAACGCTGCCTATTCCATTTTCGTGGCTCTTTTTTCCAGGGTTTTTTTAGAAAAGAAACTGAATTGGCTTATTCCCATAAGCAAACTCCAAGAAAATTTCCAAGCAGCACAGAAACGAGACGCTGTGCGTGAACAGAAGTTTTGGGTTGTCCAAGATGTCACTTTGACTGCAGGTACATGTTCTAAGCAAGACCAGAAGAACTTGGAGCTTATTAGTGTGAATGAGATAATAAATGGATCCGAAGATGGGTTTCCAGGAATCATCCCAATAATAAAGGAGTATCTCCACGAGAAGGTTAGCTCCGAAACTGTTATTGAACTTGAAACATACCTGAAACTCATACAACAGCGTGCTGCTGGAGAAATCATGACAGGAGCTACGTGGATCCGCCAGTTCATCAGGAATCACAAAAAGTATAGAGAAGATTCGGTGGTAAGCGAGGAGATAACCTACGATCTATTAACCACTATTGACCAAATTCAAAAAGGTATTCTTCAGTGTCCTGAATTACTGGGTTGAAAGAATGGACTTTTTAACAGGCGATAAATACATGTTGGTAAAATAGTTATTAATGGCCGTTGATGACAGTTATAAATTCACTATAAGAATGTGTAAGTTATTCCGTAGAATTAGGATGGTAGTTTGAATCGTGCGTTCCTGTTTATTCTAAAGCTTTTAGATTTGTTTTTATCAATGTAAGTGTAAGAATAAATTTAATTTTCTCATATATGTAACAGATGTGTTTTATTTTGATCCGACAATTTCTATCCTTTAAATTCAGTCTTTAGACCCCCAAAATAAGATAATGTCATGATTTTGATAAAATATATTTATGAACTGCTTACACCGATTTTTAAAACAGTTTATTAATATACTGACCTTAAGATGAGAAACACTGTTGTCCTTAAAATTTTCAAAACTAAACATGAAAGTTCCTCTCACGTAATTTTGACTTTATGACACTGACTAGAATATAAGCTACCACTACTGTTTAATGGCAGTTTATATTTTCATAAAACATTAAACTATGTTAAATTTGCGTCAGTCATGCATGTGATTTGTGTGAAATAAGTCTAAATATGAGGTTTTATCCAAGCAAGTAAGCGTATTTCAGTAGACATAGTTTCAAAAGTATAAAAATGTAAAGCTGCACAACTTCAGAACAAATGTACGTCAGCATAAGCTATTAACACAAAACGTTCAGAACGAGAATTCGATATTATGTAACAACTGTAAGTGAGTGGTTGTGGAGTTTTTGAAATTGGATACATTACTGTGACTAAGTAGTTGTGGAAGTTTCGGAATATAACACAAACTGTAAGTTAACGGTTGTGGAAGGTTGAGGTGTATCACGAACTGTGGTTGCGTGATTAGGGTTTGATTTGTTTGTTTGAAGTTAAGCACAATGGGCTATACTGTGCTCTGCCCACCACGGGTATCGAAACCAGGTTTTTAGCGTTGTAAGTCCGTAGACATACCGCTGTGCCACTGGGGGCACGTGATTATGGAATCACGATTTGTAACACCAATTGTAAATGAGTAATTGTCGAAGGTTCCGAGTGAGTAAAAGTTTAGAGGTGTAAAATTAAACACGAGTGAGAAATTGGGGTGTATAGCACATACTGTGGTGTAGTTGTGTAAGTTTCGGATTGTAAGATACCAGTTGTGAGTGGAAGTTTGCAAGTAACACGGATTGTGAAAATTTCGGACTGTAACACCAGCTGTAAGAGGAAGTAATGATTGCACGCTTCTTATAACACAAGACAGTAAAACTCACGTTAATTTCAGACTAAACAGACAGCATTGAGTTTTTTTTTAATGTAAAATACTCTTGATTAGTATTAGAACTAATGAAGTATGTTAATATATGTTGAACTTTTCGTTAAGTACAAAACTTTGTAATACAGAATACAAGTGATGGTTACTTAACACACGGATGCAAATATCAATACCAAATGGACATTGCCCTGAAAAGGGATCTGAGTAAGTGCGGTTTACTCTGACCCTCACATTCTATTAGTATTTATATTCAACAGAGACTTTGAACAATAATACAGGAGGGAGGAAGAGGTCACCAGAACCTGACCCTCCCAGTTCTTTAAGACGTATATCCCGATAATAAATAAGTGTGCAAGGGCATGTCCATAAACTTACCACTGTCCCACCGAGGGACTTTACAACTAAGACTGATTAGGTTGTCAGCTAAAATTATATTATATTTATGATTGGCTTCAATTTGTTTATTATCACTGGTAAATGTTATGTTCCAATACACGTAAAGGACTTTGCAATTCTTCATTTCTGAGTAATCAGGTTACATTAGGTGGTAAATGTTGGTGGATGTTTGCCTTTGGAAATTTCCTGAGCAAACTAGCGATTTTCTGTCTAACTTAACTTTAAGTTCAGTCGCCAGCCGAGGTTACGCCTAATGGTCTGCCAGGTCTGTGCCTCTCTTCCTGAAGTGGATGACGCTACTTTAAGTTGAGTCGCCAGCCGAGGTTACGCTTAATGGTCTGCCAGGTCTGTGCCTTTCTTCCTGAAATGGATGACGCTACTTTAAGTTGAGTCGCCAGCCGAGGTTACGCCTAATGGTCTGCCAGGTCTGTGCCTCTCTTCCTGAAGTGGATGACGCTACTTTAAGTTGAGTCGCCAGCCGAGGTTACGCCTAATGGTCTGCCAGGTCTGTGTCTCTCTTCCTGAAGTGGATGACGCTACTTTAAGTTGAGTCGCCAGACGAGGTTACGCCTAATGGTCTACCAGGTCTGTACCTCTCTTCCTGAGGTGGAATGAAATTGTTGTGTTCTAACACAACATGACAAAGTTGCACAGACAGTATAAATGAGGTGATGCTAGTTTCGTCTTTATGTTATCACAACTCATAGATCGCAAAACTAATAGAAAAGCATGGTGATTCATGCTGAATACTGTGTATTGAAGGTGAAAGTTTTGATTTGTTTGTTTGTTGTTAAGCACAAAGTTATACAATAGAATATCTGTGCTGTGCTCACCACGGGTATCAAAACCCTGTTTTTAACCTTATAAGCCTTCATATATACTGCTGAATAACTGAGGGACGATGACAAAATTAAATTTGCTGTCAACTCTGGTAAATCTTTATATTTTCTAATAAACAACGCATACGATGCGACTTTAATAGATAACTATAGAAGGAATGACCTCAGAGCTAATAAAAAGTGTTTCTGGTTTAGTGCTGAACTGAAATACTCGTAAATGTGCGAATGTGTTCAGAGGGTGCAATAGTGATGGCAAACACGTATTTATTGAATATCATTTTTAATGTTACCGAATTCAAACAATGCACATAAATAAAGTACTTGTAATTTATTTTCGTTAGATTGAATTGATTTTGGACAAGAACAATATTAACAAAGTATCGTAATCTAGCCTGACCTGATACCGTTTTGAAAAATCAGGTCTTAGGTCACCAATAATTTTTTGTCAGTTTATGAGGTAGATTTAGAAGTGGTGACAATTGCAACCTTGAAAAGAAATATGTTAATCAACGTCAATGAAGTTGAAATTGGATATATATATAAAATGAAACTTTCTGATCAATAATAACAAAAACACATTTAAACTCAAAGTTCAAGGAACATACCTTTCATTTTTGTTTCCTAATTAAAATCTATCACAGCAGAATGTGTGATATTATATACCACAACTAAATCAAATTATATGAATTTTGTTAGGTCAACTCTCGATAATATTTAGTAGGTTTGCTTAAATGTAAGTTTATTACGTGATTATTTATCGAATTACAAAGTAAAATATTATTTACTGTTATTAACTTATTGAGAATGAATAAAAAAAATGATTTTTGAGTAATAATAATAATGTGGGAATATTCTTTTCATGCATTTCTCAAAGATGGCGGTAGGTACAGACAGCTTAAAAGGGTAATTTGAAATTCTAGTAACGTTTTTATTCAATAGATGACACAACGAAAGACTTGTGGTACTAATATACTGAGTCCCATTATACACAGTACATACACTAACATTTCGAGTATCATGATAACACAGAATTGAAAGCCTATCATATGTGAATGTAATAATTAACAGTGTACAATACATTTGGAAAACAATTACACACTATTGAAGAAGATTATTCCACATTTTGAATAACATAATTTACAATAGGTTAATTGACTAAATTGCTCCAAAGTCATGGCTATATATAATCTCAATTTTTTTGCTTTTATAAATTCATGAGCACGCACGATAAAAAGATATATTACGGAGCCATGACAGATGTTACACGTTCTTATACTTTAATTATTTTTCAGGATTATTTTTTTTATTGCTCTAGGTTTCACTTGACACATACACAAACATATACAGTGCCTTTAGTGATATAACACAAAAAAAATCTTGAAAACACATGTTACAAAAGTCTTCACCCCTAACATGATTATGCAGTTAATATTTGGTTGAAGCTCCCTTGGCAGCAATGACAGCTGAAAGTCGTTTTGGATAACCCTTCACAAGCTTTGCACAGTGTGCTGGAGATATTTTTGTCCACTCCTGCTTGATGATATCATGCAGTTCTTGTAAGATGGAAGGATGTCTTCGATGCACAGCAATTTTCAAGTCTCTCGACAGATTTTTAAGTGGATTTAGTTCTGGGCTTTAGCATGGTCAGTCAAGGACTTTAATTTCTTGAATTGCCTTTGCTCTGTGTTTGGGATCATAGTCCTGTTGAAATGTAAACCTTCGATCTGTGTATATTTAGCACTGCCCATGATCTGTTGAATGTGTCTAAGTTCTCTAATGCCAGCAGCATAAAAACATCCCCACAGCATTATGGACTCAACACCATGCTTGACAGTTGGGACTGTATTTGCAGGGTCATGAGCAGTGTTGGGTTTCCGCCATACATACCGTTTGTCATTCAACCCCAAAAGTTCTATTTTGGTCTCATCTGACCATAGAACTTTCTGCCACATTGTTGTAGTGTTATTGAAATGTTTATAGGTATAGTCCATTCACGATGTAAGATGCATCTTCGTCAGTAGTGGTTTCTTTCTTGGCACCATTACACTACTTTTTTGTGAAAGGTACATGATACTGTTGAGGTGTATACAGTTGCTGCTTTTGAAGACTGCAGCTCCTGCAGCGTCACTGTTGGCTTGACAGTCGCTTCTCTGACGATTTATTTGCTTGTTTGAGTGCAAACAAGGTGATCTTGACAAGGTTGAGGTAGTGTGACACCCTTTCCATTTCTTTACAACCAATGTAACAGTAATTGATAGCAAATTGAGAACCTTTGAAATTGATTTATAGCCTTCTCCGGAATTGTGCTTCTGAACGATCTTCTCCCTCAAGTTTGTAGAGAGTTCTTTTCTCATCATTCTCAATATGTAATAGTAAACCAAATTTTAAACTTTCAAAATACTTTGCTTAAATCAATACTGATGACTCTATATGATCTAAATGTTTTTTTCACATGGCTCTATATTATACTTTGGTATCTGAGAGAGTTGTACAGAGCCACTTGTATTTACTTTAGTGACGTAAAGTTAAATTAACGGTGGTAAAAACTGAAGGGGACGAGGACTTTTGCAACATGTGTTTTCAAGGTTTGTGTGTTATATCACTAAATTAGGTAACAATGCACCTTTTGTTCTACGTAATAATTAGAAACTGGTCTGTGTTTAATATAATAAATATTTTTGGCCATTAGAGTTATGTCTTTACAATAAAATACCTGAAACTTATTACCAGCACAGGAGGTTCAGACTTTTGCAAGGCACTGTATATATATTATATATATACCCATTGATTATTACAAGTTTCATTCTGCTGTAATATTTTTTGACAAACCGAATATGTAGTGTAGAAGTAGATTCACTGTAAATATGTTAATGAGAAAAACATTGGTGTAATATTCCCATTATCACTTATTAGTTATGGCTACAGCAGGCTCCCATTTTATTTTTAGCGTTGGTTTGTTTTTTTTTTGTTTTTTTTTTTAATTTCGTGCAAAGCTACACGAGGGCTATCTGCGCTAGCCATCCCTAATTTAGCAGTGTAAGACTAGAGGGAAGGCAGTTAGTCATCACCACCCACCGCCAACTCTTGGGCTACTCTTTTACCAATGAATAGTGGGATTGACCGTCACATTATAACGCCCCTACGGCTGAAAGGGCGATTCTAGCGTTGGTGTGTCATCTGTTTGTTATCTACATATACCGTTTAATGATACCTTTTTTTCTGGAACTAGTAAACCATGATCAACTCAGTAGAAACTGATCTTACTCTTGTCCACTATTCGTACTGAAAATGTATTTATTCTAACATTTATTTCTTACAATCTTAGAGAAGTTTATTTTTGTAATATTACTGAAGAGTATTATTTTGTAATATCCAACAATATAACTCTTAGAAATATTTTCATAACCTAATCTTATGCAGAACTGTCTTCTCTAGTCGTCATCATCAACAAACGCCAAAGAATTTGCTATAAATTACTCCTTCATAAATGCCACAGATCATTTCAATAGCCCTTTGGGTGAAACCTGTTGAAGAGTGTCAAGAGAGAGTGACTAGTCATGTGATGATGCTACTAGGAAAAAGAAACCAAGATTACATTTTAGATAGTAGCAGGCTTATAATACAGTTCTGTTTTATCTCTTGAGGTGTGTACTTCTTTCTAGTTTCTGATCGTGTGAAAAGGAGAGAGCCTAGGCAAGTTCACACGCTATTTTTGTCATGTTAGATTTGTCAAAGATTATTGTCCTTTTCTACTACCGTGTTCTTTGTCTACTTAAGGTTAATAAATATTCTTGCCACTGTGTATTTCACATTGTGTCCAATCTGTTTATTATTCTTATATTTAAACTCAGACAGTTGTAATTCAGTGTTGTTCTGTGATAACAGTATTTTGTCCAGCCTGTTGTGAAGCAGACTTATCCAATGAAGCTCTAAAGTATAATCAGTTTTATCTGACAATACAACATAGCAGATAAGACGAGAAAAATGTTGGTGCCATAACGCAAGATACTTGTTCAGTACGAATTTTCCTCTTGAGTGTGACCGATTTCACTCAGTTGAGAATAGGTGCTCTGTTGGTATAGATGGTGAGTACTCTCCTCTTACTTCAGATTGGTAGAAACGTTCTCGATGCCACCTGGTATTGGACTGGTATTGAGATGAGATGGTTGAGACCCTCCTACTCTATGGGTTCTCTTTAGGCATCTTCCATAGAGTGCTAATCGTCGTGACTTCTGCACCAATCCCTCCACTGTTTGAATGTGGGATTCTAGCTATTATGTGAGAGGAAGTTAGATATGATATCGGAAGTTAACATTTTCCTACACTGAAAATGTATTTCTGATAGATACTACCTCTTCTCATACTTCCCATCCGACCTCCCCACTTCTGGTGCTCTTTTCTGCCCAATCTGGAAGTGATGTTAGTGCTCTACAGTAAATAGGGAGTCAGCTGCATTAGGAGAATGTGTCAAACTCCTATTGTTGGAGGGTTTCAACAGCTTCAGATAAAAATAGAATAATTCCTGGCAGCGAAGTCTAACAAGGCACAATTTCTCACCATGGAGATCATCTTGATTCAATGGACTTTCAAGTTATAGAGTTAAGGATGGTGCTAATGTAATATTAGTTCAAACAGCTGTAGACAAGAATAAAACCTCAGACCTAGCACTCATAGGTGACAATAATGACTCACTAGTCATTTTATTCTACCCAGCCCACATGGGACATAAACCTATTGAAGTAAAACATGAGGCCAGATGCATCTATCCTCTTTCTTACCTTTCTGCTATGCCGTGTTAGGCTGTTATCCAACTTATCATCTTTATAGGAGAGGCAAAGGGAAGGTCTTTAACTTTCTCATTGAAAACAAAAAGTTACTGGAAGTAAAAAGTGCATTTTCACGAGATTCTTCAAGAATAATGAAGTTGTTCATGCAGGAGAAAAGGCCCTACTGTTACTATGAAGTGGAGAGAAAACTTCTATTTAGATTTAACTCGCATTCAACTATTTTAGAGAAGAACAGCAACATCCTTTTCATTTGTACATCCACAGTAGCCACCTCCTACTCAATCTTTAGCAAAGTATCATTCCATGCGGGATTACTTTCAAGACCAAGTTTGGATGGGAGATTCTGCGATCTATCCTAAACGTTGAGGATCGAAGCTTTAGAATCAGATATTGAGACCAGTCGTGACTGATTCAGTATCTGCGTCATTCCGTTTACTCAAAACCGTAAAACTTTCGTGTGAATATGTGTATGAGAGCGATAAGTAGCTGCAGGAAAATGGACTTAACTGTACTATTGCTTGCTGAACCCGCAAAGATCTCTTGATTGAATATTCGACAAACAGGTCAATCTCGATAATTTGGCTGAAGAGTGAAGAACGGTTTTCTCTAATGACCTTTCAGAAGTGACTGACTTTTGTTTTTGATCTCAATTGATTTGGTTAAAAGGTTTGAGTTGATTATGATCTTTGCTGGTCAATGAAAACAAAATACATTTAAAAGACTAGGAAGGTCTTCCATAGGTTCAAATAATTTGGATGAAAAGACAAATAGATTGTGGCACAGTGACCCAAGAGAATAACCTCTAACGCACAAATCTTCATTTTTACGCGGCATATCAGGCTAGAATGGTGATCTACCCGCAAAAATACCCCTTACTTTATTCTCGCTAAAACCAGTGATTCGATACCCATGGTAGGCACATCACGATAAACAAGCAAATATAATAAACATACGACCAAAGTCAAATCATGATATTTTTAAGTGCCAGAGGGCTATATAAGTTGCCTCATGCGAAAGAAGCAGCTGATTGGAAAACTTATCTACCATATATATCAAACTTGTGAAAATAAACGTTATTTTCAATTAATGAATAGAAAAATAGACAACTACTATTTATAAAACACATTAAAATACAGTCTTATAATTTGGATATGTTATAAAGCGAGTTTCTCACTCTTGTCACTGGACTGAATCATTTCGTCGACGTTTTTTTATGACCATGGGGCGCCATGGGTCCATTTCTTGAACCAACCTTAGCAAATAGCTTTCTGTTTCCCCACGAGGGCGTATGGTTAGGCAATTGCTCTATTCTGCTAACGATATAATAAAATTCCTTGTATATCTAAATTTCCATCTTCCTGGAATAAAACTCACTTCTAAATTTGAAGAAAGTGGATCGTTACTTGTTCTGGATATCTTCTGGTGTATAGCAGAAAATCACTTTCACCGGGTTCTTTACTAACTATGACTGCTATGTTCTGGTTCTTCTCAAACGTAATCTAATCATGTTGTAATAAGCAATTTTTTTATCTCTGCTCTACTTACGTTTCTATACTTGAAGATATTACTCTGATGTATTAACTCAAAAAAGCAGCTAACCAACAAAATTTCTTAATAACGTCACACGTAAGATGTTTAAAAATAAATTGCAAACTTGCAATGTCTCGAAAGTTCCTGTAATTATCTGTCTATCATTCATTCGTTCTCAAATTTACAGACTATAGAAACAAGCTTCTACATTGTTAAAAATTTTCTACCATAGATTTAATTCAGATACAAATAGATGTAGTAAGGTCACATACATTTGTAAAACGAAACGCCGTTTGGAAACTGAGCGCATAGTGATAATCGATCAGAACTGCTTTTGACCTAGTACAACCTTGTTACTCCGCAGTTTGATCGCATGGAAAAACTGCACTACTGCAATTAAATAACCAATTAATCAACAACTTTATTATTATTGGAACTGGATCTTTGAAATTCTCATGAAATATCATCCTAATATCTATAACCATCTTTCCTACGAAAACTTATTTATTTAGCAAAATTAACAAAAACAAAAAACTCAAATCTGCTTTTGGGGTGAGATGTCTCTCTTCTCTACTTTGCGGATAGGAATTGGCTCCATATTAGCTTGAAGTGTGGTTCTAGAACCTGTTGTAAGTTGCGTTAAAACTATTCAGTAATAGTTTGATTACTTTACATTTTGTTTTATAACATGTTTTAAGTATATGCATATTGAGTTGTTAAAACTTATATCAAACTTTTGGTGGGGTAATAATGAATCATGTAATAATACGTTCTGTTATAAATAAATTGTGTTTTTTGTGAGGTAATAATTTATAATATGTGAAGATATACAGTTGGGAAAACAGTCAATTTAAGAAATAGAATAGATATACATACATATCACATGAGAAACGCACAGTTATACTCAATGCCTGCTATTGCATATTTTAACAATTGCCTTAACAAACAATTTACAAATTTGCAGGAACCCTTTTTAAAATTTTATTATAAAAAGATTGGAATAAGAAGAATAAGTTTTAGTCAGGGATTATACAATTTCCTGGGATTTTATATTTGGTTATGTAATTAACTATTTATCTATATACATATAGAGCACGAAAAACGTTTTGTGTATCTGTCTGTTATCTAACTACTCCTAGGTCACTGAGCCAATCTGAACCAAACTTTGTGGGATGATAGTTTGGAAGAAAAAGCATGTTAATGAAGATTCACAACCACTTCTATCCCATTATTGCTGTTAGTGAGCATTATTATCTTCGATGTAAGTTAATGTTAATTACATTCATAGATGGCGCCGCGTCCTTACACTAAAAAAACTTTATTAAATTTTCGATAACATACACACAGTATGGTGGAGGGCAAACAAACGTCTTATATATCTCAGAGAGTGCGCTAGCTTTCTCTATGGAAGAATGCAAAAAATGTCCTCCATTATTACAATAATATATAAATTCAACTGATGTTTCTACTCCAACAGCCTCAATAAATCTTATAGAAGGGCCGTTTCTGAGTTATACCCATTGTTTACTTTGACCTGTGAACTTTCACTTGTGGCCCGTAAGACACATATGCGGCCAATGAGCGTCATTTAATCAATCACGTGACACACTGTAAAAGGACATCAAGAGTTGGGTGTTGAAAGCGGGTAAGAGAAAGCCCACCCACCTCCACTACTTTAGACACTACCTCTTCCAATAAAGTCACCCTGACCGACGCACAGTTCTAAGTATATACATTTTGAGTTCTTAAGGCTTATACAAAACTTTTGGTGAGGTAATAATGAATACTGTAATAATATGTTATGTTATTAGTAAATTGTGTGAAAGTTAGGGTTCTTGTGGTGTTTTTCAAACATGTGGCGAGCATGTTTGGTGTGACGGGGATTAGAACCCACGACCCTCAGATTGCGAGTCGAGTGCCTTATCCACCTGGCCATGCCGGGCCCTACGAAGATATAACGCTGATTGTTATCAATCGAAAAACTTCAGATATTTGACCAGGAGCATTTACAATATTCGAACATTACAAATCATTTAACTTCAGTGGATTCTCATCCGACACTAGCATTTTTAAGAAAACATTATATAACTTCACGGTGGAAAACTCGGCGTGTGTGGCTGGTGAATAACGAAGGAC
>NW_013666256.1:451734-456464 GCF_000517525.1 Limulus polyphemus
ATTAACTCGCTCATCGTGAACCCTCGATAAGATATCATGGAAGTTCGAGACTAGAAAGAATAATTTATATTGCTTGTAAGTTTGTAAAATTTGTGCATATAACTCATTGTGTGTAATAACTATTTGTAATGACTGTTATTGTTAAAACATATTTGTGTTAAAAAAGAAAACTGTGTGTATCAATCTTGTTGGCAAATATCATAAATTGAATATATTGTTTGTTTTTGAATTTCGCGCAAAGCTACACGAGGGCTATCTGCGCTAGCCGTCCCTAATTTAGCAGTGTAAGACTAGAGGGAAGGCAACTAGTCATCACCACCCACCGCCAACTCTTGGGCTACTCTTTTACCAACGAATAGTGGGATTGACTGTGACATTATAACGCCTCCACGGCTGAGAGGGCGAGCATGTTTGGTGTGACGGGGATTTGAACCCGCGACTCTCAGATTGCGAGTCGAGCGCCCTAACCACCTGGCCATGCCGGGCCTATTGAATATATATCGGCATTTATTTAACTACTAAATCTAAATTACAAGTTAACTCGATTTCAGGCTATTTGAAATTCTGATACGTAACGTGTGTTGCCACAAAGATGTTAAATAAATGGAAGATGATGTTGTTAGTCTTAAGTCAGAAGAAAAGAACTATTTCAAAATATCACATCTATTATTACCTGGACACTTTCTAAAGAATAATTCATTTTAATTTAAGCAAATATTTGTAGTTTACTCCACGTAAATTAAAATTATTATTTTTTCAATAAACATCTGGTTCACTTCTTCTTCAAACGTTGTTTACGAAGGAATACTTTATCATGTGACTACAGTCATGGCGTAACTAGCTATGAGGTCACTAAGGTCGTGTCCTCGTTTATTTTGTTCGTTTTATTGGCTTTCATTACTCGCTCGCAGATACATATTTGTATGTTATTGCTTGAAACCCAGATTTTAACTTTCGTAAAATATTGGCTCTAGTTACGGAGATGACTACAGCTTATTTTTTCTTTGTATATTTGATAAATAATATTTTTTGATCTACATATACATATATTTCATACATCAACTTGTTTTATTTTTCTTTCAATATTTACACGTATTTAAAATTACTTTAAGCAACTGGTATCGTTGTTTTCACTATTCTTCAGCTCTTCTTATTTTCTCCTTAAAATGATACAATATAAATATAAATTTCGTCTTTTAATAAATGTTTTCCTTTAAAATATATTTAAAATCACTGCAAACTACATAATCCCTGCATAAAATCATAAAAATACAAGCTGAGGTACCCGTCCTTTGTCCGGTTTATGAACTTAAAAAGATGTGGGGGTTGGTGTTTATTGTAAAATAATACACTTTTGTGAGTGAAAATCTGTACCGAAGAAATAATTAACAAAGTTCAAGATTATCATTATTGTAGATAAGACGGCAACAAGATAAATTTCCGAAATTGCAATTCTCATACACAGTTTTTTTTTTTCCTTTTAATAAACTCATAGTGTAGTACTAACTATTTCGATATTGTGTTGCATTTTCAGTTTGATTCATGTTATTTCTTCAACTTTAGGTCATTACCGCTGTGCCACTTTGAGGCCCCTTGTCTGTTAAAACACGATCCATGTTTAAATACATTTAGTAATCTGTAGTTTTCTTCACTCACTCACCATCAAATGAATACATTAGAATATTTTTACTTAGACCGTGAGTCACAGATGTAAAATATTATAATAAATAAGAACTCCAGTTAGAGTCTAACGACCGTGTTAAAATAATACATTAAAAACATTGTTAACTTGTTAGAATGTTAAATCATCTGTTATTCTTATTTATTTAATTCATAGTAACCCAGATTGAAGCTTTAAGCAGTTTAGTGACTTGTTGGTATTTTTGCTCAATTAAGATATATTCTCTGGAGGTAACTTTTTAAATTCATGTAGACTTTATTTTGCAAACGTACACCCGCTTATAAATTCATGGAACGTTGCAAGCCTTATTTTGCAAACATACTCACACCTATTCCCAATATATATCAACACAAGGTCTTAACGAAATTATACCAATACCATCACTCAGCGAATAAGACTGGAAAAAATATACTGGTTTTCTATTGGCCAACATAGTCATCGCGATCTTGTAACTCTGTGCGCCATCAATGACACCGTTGAGCATTAAACAGCAGCTGTGTACTCCTTCTAATTCAAAGTACTTTCCCTACCTTTAAGAAAAAATACATCCTCATTTGTCAACAATACTTGAGATTCTTATGTTGAACATGTTGTTGAAAGCATTAATTAGTTATTGTGGTTGAAACTCTTTAAAGTGATGTTTCGGAGAAAGCAACGTTTCATCAAGGTCAACACATCTTTATTCCCACAAGACTGGGTTCTCAAGGCTCTGCAAGCCTTGTTACCAAGACAACACCACTATTACAGAACCTAAATCCCAACCGACCATGTTTCATAAGGGGAAAAGTGGATTCTACTTCATTGTTGCTTGGATACTGGAAAATAAACTGTCACGCAACAGGAAATACAGAAAGTATCTTTATGGTGAACTGCCAGGCAACAGAAGAATTGACAACAAGTGTTGGCTACTACTGTGACAAATTCCATAAGTTGTTTTAAAGATTGTCTGCTAAGTCCATTAACACATTCTTTGTCTGTGAAAACAAGATTAACACAAAGGATCAGACTGGCTATATAAAAATCATCATCAAAACTCAAGTTTCTAACGTTGTTAGAAGAATCAAACTTATCTTACTTGTATAAATATTGACAGTAAATTTAGTTAAAAACGATAATAAGAATTCAACAGTTTCTAATCAAAACAGTCTATGCTGGAAACAGTAGGATTAATTGGGCAATCAAATATGTGACTCTTAGGCAGGCCATGAAGTGTGTCTGAGCTGGAACCAATTGTTATAATGTCATTATACGTATTATCGTCCAGGGCATTAGTTTTCTTCAGACTTAGCAAGAATTTAATCAGTTTTTTTTCTTGAAGTATTAACGTCTTCCGATAGTTTAGAAAACTTAGTAGTGTTATTAATTACCTGATTTACTTTGTCAATTTATTCTTCTTTATTCAAGATAACCGTGTTGTTACCTTTGTCTGGTTTAGTAACAACAACACTACTGTGGATTTGATCGTTTCTATGACTATTTTCCCGTTCTTAGCTGATATTAAAGCATTTGTGCTCAAATTATAGGAATGTAACCCTGATGGGGGGTGATGCTGCTGATATATGTTCTAACACAACTTAAAGTTTCGTTAAAAAGTGAGTAAACATCACAAGTTTTGAGTGTTCCAACAACAATTCAAAAGAAGACAGCTAATCATGGTACTGAGGTTTTACTGATACTAAAGAATATATGGAACCCCTAGATAAAACCTTTTTATCTACTACCCCCGAGACAAGTTATGTATGTATAACTTTATTCGGAGAATCAAAAATACTTTTGCTCTTTTGAAACGTTTTTAATGATTGTGGTTTCTTCGGATTATTAAACAGACATTTCTTATGTCCATTATTGTGGAATCACTCAATGAAACAATTCTAATGGATCAAATCTACTAGGCTGACAACCCTTTCTTTAAGTAAAGATCTTTCGACTCGCACTTTAGATATAATTTCTTCCAGTAAAACCATTTCGACCAGGTAAAAAAATACACGCTCTTTTGAAACTTGAATAGTTTCAGCAAGAAGAAAAAAACATTTGCTAGTCAGATTAATTGTGGACTTTGAATAAGTCTGAGTTGCACCCAGCTTTTTTGTTTTATTAATTAGTTAAAATAATATTAAGTTACTGTTAACTGAGTATTGGCATACGTTGCACCCACATTTCTTGTTTTATCAATTAGTTAAACTAACAATAATGGTACTGCTGACTGAGTATGGTCATAAACTGCAATCACTAGTCAACAGTGCAGGGCTTAGTTAATTTATTTTAAAGCACATATTGCCTTTTAGTTTAAAAACAGATATATAAACGAAGCTTTTAAGCGTACTCAGATATTTATTGATAAAAATACAACTTAACTAGTTTCAGCAACAACTGCTGGCATCATTCTAGCATATTGTTACGTCTCCGTTTGTTAATTAACTTTCCGTAACTTCGTTCCGACGAAACTTTAGCGACACAAGTCCTTACTTAATAAAACTGGTTTATTCTTTCTGAATATAACTTTACGATACACTTGATTTCAACATTCGCGCTAAAACAAACGCTATAACAAACTTCAACAATACTTTCTGACTGCAGATCAATTACTCACTACCTACACACACACTATTCCCCGTCACGTTGTGAGCGTCTTATATATATACCAGACTAACATCTATCTAGTAAATGCTAGGGCATTCACGAAGGTTCGCGAGAAGTGGCGTGACACTAGTCACGTGATCTCGCTGACGCAACACTGCCCCTCCTTAGTGTTGTTCGCCCCGAACAATAGTCACTTACAATAAACCAATAACAATTAACAATAACTTAATTAAAATGTACAGAATTACAAACACAAAATTACAATTCAACAAAGTCTCTTAATTTTACGGGACGTATCTTCTTCCGTACTGGTCTCCGTCTCGCTGGCTTCTGCTTCATGTGGGGTTCATCTGCTTCATCAGTAAATGTCCTATCATCGGTAACAGTCACATTAGTGGTAGTAACTTCATCAAGAGCTTCACCGCTTCCCTTTTCAAAACTGAGAAGAGTTTCTCCTTCGGCAGTGGCT
>NW_013666256.1:457414-459715 GCF_000517525.1 Limulus polyphemus
ACACCAAGGTTGTAAAAACACATTCTACTTATTCATAGATACACAAATCAACACACCAAGGTTGTAAAAACACATTCTACTTATTCATAGATACACAAATCAAAACACCAAGGTTGTAAAAACACATTCTACTTATTCATAGATACACAAATCAACACACCAAGGTTGTAAAAACACATTCTACTTATTCATAGATACACAAATCGATACACCAATGTTACAAAAACTGTTAATCTCTTAGCATGGATAATGAAGAGGTAGGATGCTGATGCCTAGCTGATTTCCCTCTGGTCAGTAGTTCAGAATTGAGGATGGTGGCGTTAATATGCCATTAATATACAATCGCTTTGTTTACTTTGAAAGATTTATCCTTAACAGTAAGTGACCAATAACAATTATAGAAAAATGTTAAAAATATTTTTGTATCATGAAACAAAGAATCTACTTTTTTTTTATTCTCAAAAATATTCTTCCCCATTAACTTATTGGAAAATGTTCTAAAATACTTGTAAGTGCAACATTTGAAAGGTTTTTAAATAACTGTGTATAAATAATAAATATATATTTGTTTTGTGTATTAATTAAACTATAGTTTGGCTACAGAAATTTACATGAACCCAGTTCATAGCATACATTCTTCTCATTCTCAAAAATACCTAATTGAGTAGATAGATAATGTAGTGTTTCAAATGTAATATGCCCAATACTAATGTCTCATTGTGTTGGATATGCAAGACTGCTCAGTGTAAGAGTTATTATTTAGTTTATTTGGTTATTTAATATTTAATGATTATTTAGTTTTCATAACAATAGTGTTAAAAGGTAATTTACTTTAAAAGCCATAGTTATGACAAGTTTCGTTACGTAACTCTGCACGAGTCGTACGTTGTGTAAGTAGTTTAATTGTTGTACTAGGCTTTTGTTATATTGTTGACGTCATCTTCCTCGAAGCTTCTAAGTTTTTCTCCTTATGTCTAATATTATTGCAACAAGAAGGCTAGATACGTGCAAATATAGAGAGGTAGTAAGTTAAGTTAGTGAAAGTAAAAGTGAAGTTAGACTGTCAGTGAGTTTAGACGTAATGGGCGATTTATAAGGTGAATATCACAACTTGTATTTTAATAACAGAGATAAAAAGAAAAATTTGTCTTGTTCAAGGGGGTTCTAAACTAACTAAACCCGTCTTTGTAGACTTTGAGGAAAGGAGACAATTATTTAAAACTCTGGATACAAGTGTGGTAACCAACAGTTATGGTGGTGATTTGGAAGTGAATTTCACAGTTTGTATTGTAACAACAGAGATAGAGAAGAAATAATTCGTCTTGTAAATTGATTTATAAGGTAACTGAACCAGTCTGTGTGGACTTTTGACGAAAAATTGATTCAACTATGATAACTTACAGTGTAAAGAATGTTTTCGTACATAAGTTTGACTTGTTTTGAATATATTGTTTTAAAACAAGTGCTGCCCGTTTAATATTGAAATTTATGGCCAACAAGTCACAGATACCTACTGTAAAAGATCCGGCCCTATAAAAATTTGACACATGACAAGTGTGATTGTAATTCATTTCTGACCAAAACAAAGCTAGAACAAAGGGATAAGTCATATAAAGATGTGATACATAGGAAAAAAACGGCGAAATGACATAAAATGCGAAGCTCTGTAAGATGTAATCTACAATATGAACCATCTTATATATAGATGTATATATATGTAAAGATGTAATGTTCAAATTGTAAAGATAAAGAATATTGGAGCAAATTTTACCACTCTTTTTTCATTGCAACAGAAATTAGTAACTAGGCACTAGTGTTGTACTCGTATGTATGTATTCCTTTATTAACTATTATTTTTGCCTTCTCCACAACAACACAATACTTCTTTTCCTTTTTTACTAATTATGTCTATTACTTTATAACATATATTAAAAGGATTTGTTTGTTTGTTTGTTGTGGATTTCGCGCAAAGCTACACGAGAGCTATCTGCGCTAGCCGTCCCTAATTTAGCAGTGTAAGAATAGAAGGAAGGCAGCTAGTCATCACCATCCACCGCTAACTCTTGGGCTACTATTTACCAACGAATAGTGGGATTGACCGTCACATTATAACGCTCCCACGGCTGAAAGGGCGAGCATGTTTGGTGTGACGGGGATTCGAACCCACGACCAACAGATTGCGAATCGAGCGCCCTAACAGCCTGGCCATATTAAATGGAATTTATGTTTGTCATGTTACAATACTCACACCTAGTTGCCCCAGGTGACACAGCTGGATGTCTGCGGACTTCCAACGCTAGA
>NW_013666256.1:460387-484087 GCF_000517525.1 Limulus polyphemus
GTTTGATAAATACATTTATTTTGTGTTTATTTTATGTTGTATTTATTCTAGTTGTAGTTTGATGTATATTTAAGTGATAATAAAGAATTTTATGTTTTAATTTAGCACTTGTTTGTTTTTTTTCGAACTGGAGTGAGTGGGCTGTTGTGAAAACTTATAGGGGTCAACGATATTGGAAAAGGTTGATTAGCACTGCTCCAGATGATGCCAAATGCTAAAGTAGATTATGCTGCCATCTATTGGCGTAGATTAGTAATGCTATCTTTTTGAGTTTGAGTTTCTTCTCGCATCTGGCGCAAAAGGAAGTGTAGATTATCGTCAAAAAACAACGTGATTGTTAAAAGAAAATGTATAAACGAAACTCTTAATTATTTTAAATATTTTTATACTTATTTTTTAACTTAATTCACACGTAGGTACTATTCTTTAGCTTATATAATCTAAGTCTACAGTTTTAAATTCACGATGGAAAGTTATTTAAATTAAGAAGACAAAGATTACACTGGTGCAAGTTATATTTATTATAATATAGCATGAGAGAGAAAAAGATTATTTAATTAATCATCTTATAAAAATCCCGCACACTAGGTATAATTATGTTTAAAGATTGTCTTAAAAGTAGATAACGTTTCAGCTAACAAAGATAATTTTATTTACAACATGTTTCATTTCACAATCCTTGCATTGGCATTTGTTATAAGCTTTATATAACAGTAACGGTATATATATTTGTTAATTTTCTTCCTTTCTTTGAAGATAAAAGAAACACTTTGGAGTTTATAACACTTTCGAACAATTCAACTTACGTTGTAATTAACGATAATTAGGTTAAGTCTAAATAAAACCAGAACCAAAAAACTGTTGATTTGAACTTTATACACGAATAACACCTTGGATTTTTTACTTATTAAAATTCAAGCTGAGAGTGATTTCTCTTCTGAGTTACAGATAAATGTGATTCTTGTAACATTTGTGAAGATATTTTAATTTTAACGAAACTGCCATAAAACACCGAAGTAAAAGTTATGTTTAACAAAATGTGGGAAATATAGAACAACACAATTCGATATCTAATATTGTGTTAATCAACCTGTTTTTATAATCATACTTTATATTTTAGCTGTATTATTTTACACATAATTTTAACTAAGTGAACGTTTGAGTTTTGTACTCACAGCATGTTATTGAGGTTACAGACTTATTGATGATAAGTTGAGTATTTTCCAACGCATTTTGTATGTATGGGAAGTGTTGAAGAACCAACCAATACATATAGAAATACATAAATTATTGCTGCTTAATCGCTACTGGTGAATTAATGAATTTATATTACACTTGTTATCAAGTATATTGGGAAAAAGCTGAATGAATCTTGTCGATGTGAGATGGGGGATTGGAAATCAGTTAAACAGCTATAAGAACTCGTGTTCCCACAAGTTTTGATGGTTTGTTGCTTCCTTGAAGTATGTTAGCGACCTTTATTATATTTAATTTGGGATATTTTCAATTTCTACTAAATTGTAGGAGATTTCAAAATGATCATTCAAAAATACAAATTTAGTTATCAATTACAGTGTTTTATGCTACTTTTTTCAAGGAATTTATATATAGTTATGCGGATACATGATTAATTGCATAAAAACTTTTCCAACCATTTTAACATAAACGCAAAGTGAGAAAGAGCAGAGTTAGAATGTTATCGCGAGGTCTAGAGTAAATCACCGAATATCTGAACACAACAATATGTATTTGTCAGAGCACTTAGGAACCGTACTTTTACTTGGATTTGTTTTACAAAATATGTAAATTTGCCACTTAAATGATATTATTAGTTAAAATGAAATAACGCTTTTATAAAATCCATAAAATATGGCGTAAAACGAGACATGTAGTAATCCAAAAACATTGTGTGGTTCATGAGGAAATTACAAACTCGAAGAACATATATTTGCATGATATCAAACGAAACTTTACATTACTTCTATAGTTCCGAATCGTCGTTCCATGCTAAAAGTGACGTCATAGCTACGACGTTTTTAGTGCTCCACCTCGTAAGCTCGTAGACGGGCTGAGATTGTCGTTCAATGTGTGAATGTTTGTGCCTAGTTCTGCTCGCTAGAGCTGATTTTGTTCTTGTTCTGGGATTATCACAACTCGACGATGTTTCACTGCTTTCACTAAAGTCCTTTATTTGATGCGCATGCCCATTTCTATCGTCGAATTTCACGTGTTTCTGAGATCTCGAGTGAGACGAGGAGTTATTGGCAGATCTGGATCTTTTGTGATATCTTGATTTAGAAAAACTCTGACTAAAGGTTTCGACTTCTGCTCCCACTCTGCCCCTGTGGCACATCTTTTTATGTTTCTTGCGTCTCTTACGTTTAACGGACTTCTTATTGCTCTGTGTTTCGAGTTCGGTTTGACTCTGTGTGTTATCCAAGTCAGATTCTTGCTGTATGACAATTTTTGGCATCAGTTTTTTGTGGGGAAGTTTAAGATTGAAACCTTGTTCTGACTCTAGCGGCTGCGCAGAAGCTCCAGCATCAGATACAAAGGCAGGATTGTCTATTCCATGCAAGGTGTTTAATTTGGTTTTATTACTTTGTTCAACTTCCGAACGAGCCTCATTACTTTGATTTGGAACGGAGGATAGTTCACTTTGTTGGGTGGGGAAGGAATCTTCGGTATTTATTTTAGGAATTGTAGTATCTTGTATAATGAGGGATAGGTATTTTGTTCAGGAGATGGAGAAGTTGGTCGTGATTGGGAACTTACACTATCACGATGGCTTCCTGTAGGAGTTTGTGGTCGACCAACTTCCAAGTCGTGTGCCCAAGCTAACTGCTGGAACAAATCTCCGAAAGATTTTCCTCCAGTAGGTGTGGCACTTTCTTTGTCACTTGGCGAAGCTGATTGAGGTGTAACAGAACTTTTACTGAAGTCTAAATCGTGAGCAAACGCAAGCTGGTTCAAAGCGACTCCTAAACCATTTCCAGAGTCTATCGCAGCTCCCCTCTCACTGTCGGAGTCATCACTTTTGTCCACTGGAGAGGGTTTGCAAGCAGATGTAGAAAAGTGATGGTTAATCCTGTACTTCTGTCTAAACTGTTCCGCTGTACCACCACACTGACGTAGTTCCTGAATCACTATTTTACCAAATCTCTGAAAAAATATAGCCAGGCATTAATTGTAGAACACTAAAAGATTCACTTCACAGTAAATTACCTATGTTCACTTAGTGGCTTTCCAAAGCACTTTGCATTATTCTGTAATAACGTAAATCTGGATTATTACATGGAGTTTTCTACTAATCATAAAATCAAAATGAGTAGTCTTACTAATAAGTAGAAACAAGTGCTCTGAAAAAAAAGAAACAAAAACAAACGAATATTAAACATGTAGGTGTTTTTCCTTGTTTTTCGATGTTTCAAAATGGTCACCATTATGATCACGTTTTAGTTTCCCCGTACTTCTGGTCTTATACTAATATCATATTTAATGAAAGTGATTAAACAATTTAATAAAGAGTTTAATTCATGCTAGCTTAATGTGTCACAGAAATAATCTTTTATACATTTTAATTACTCTGAATGTATGTAAAGTAAAACTAAACTGCTGTTTTCAAATTCGATGACGAGGAACCCACTTTGAGACTAATAATGGCTGAATAACGGCTTGAATGGGCAATGAAGAAAAACTTTAATATAAGTTTAACATAACAGCAAATGTACAATCTTTCGACAAAACCTTTTCTTCATTACCCATTCAAGCCGTCTCCAAACATTATTAAACTGCTGTTTATTTATCTATCTTCTGCGTTATAAACTTTGTATCACAGGAGGGGTGTTCACTATCTGTGGTAATGAAATAAAGATGACCCCTAATGTATGATTACAATTTTCGCATATACCTAAAATCTTGAAAATACACTGGCACCAGCCCCTCTCAAATCACAAAACAGAAAGGAAGACTAATAGTGGAAGTATTATATCACATTGGATGAAGCACATATGTGTCTGTAAAAATTTATTAAAAGTTATTATTGTCTTTCTGATAACACCTTCCGAAAATGGTATAGACTATGTCTAATTTTTTCCCATGAAATTTATGGTGGTTGCAGGTCAACTTTAATGGTAAGTTAAGCATCTGGAAAGTCTAACATAAATGAAAAAAACAGAGTTCTGCATACTATAAGAATAAGGTGTTAACACTACTATACCATTTGTTTGTGTTACAACAAAGTAACATTGGGCTATCTGTTTTGTCCACTTCGAGGAATCTAACCCCAGATTTTAGCATTGTAAGTCTGTAAACTTACTGCTTTTGCACTGGGGGATCTACTATACCGACAAAATGCATCTTTCTACAGTAAGACAATAAGCTATGGTATCATCAAGACAACACAACCAACTAAAACACATCCACGTCAATATCATCAGATCATGCCTCTTGTGTTGTTTTGGCATTCATAAATTCTAACCATCACACTTCAACTGAATTGGAAAAAAATATACACGTCATGGTCTTTTAATGTGTGAAATCACAGGTTACAGGATAGCTAGGGGCAAGACGATTGAGTATGCAATTTCTTAACATAAGTGTATTTTCCGAAACGTTGCAAATAATTCAATACAGTAAAATAAAAAGCAATCTTTACTAATAAATATTTCAATATTTGAATATTGAATATTTGAAGATATTTTGAATGATGCGTTGCTTATTTAGAGCGGGTTGTTAGCATTTTTGTAAGCAGTGCAAAACTGATTTTATTAATTAGAAATGGAATTTATGCAGTTTTTTTACTTATCCTTAAACATTTTAAATCAGATTGCATCAACTAGTTAATGCTGTTTTGATTTGGCAAAATAATAATAAAAAAACACAAACATTAATATTTATGAAGCTTTGGAGCGGTTGAACGAAAACCTCGAGAAATTACTAAAATTGTAAAAGTAAAAAAAATAAAGCTTCAATATTTAATGATAAGTCTGATCCTAGTTTTGAATTACGCGTTTAACAAAATTGGTTGATTGGTATATTTTTTCTATCATTTTACGAAATCATTTAAAATCCGTTTATCAGTACTTCTTTATATGTACGCGTTGTATCGACCAGCATTGTTGTTTAGAGGTATTAAAACTCAAAGAGTCATTTGTTTCAGCTTAAATGTTAAATTTAAAATTGGTGCATTAACTATTATTCATTATGTACTGGTGTATTAAACATTAGATGTTAAGTCTTGGTGAATTAACTATAATACAGTAAGTCTTGGTGTATTAAATATTATATATTAGTGTAAAATAATGTATATTGGAGTGGTTTTTAATTGACCAAAGCTGTGCAATTGAATATGTAAAATAGTTCTAAAATTAGTGATAAAACTTTATTCGTAGATAAAGGTACGATTATAAAAATGTACACTCTTATAAAACTTCGCTTTTAAATATGCAACTATAAAGAAATTTAAATGTTAAATAAAATTTTCCACTGGGCAAGTTCAGAAAACAGGGATGATATTAGTAATTTACAACGCATAATATTTTAAAGTTTCATTTTGAATATTAATAATTTGTATCAGTAAAATGAAGATTAAAAACAAATTTAGAAATATTAATATATTTTATGTATAATCCACTTATTTTACATGCAAACAAAGTTTAAGTTAAAATTAAGTGAAAGGCAATATTTATAGAATATTCCAAATATTTCACTAATATTATTTTTACCTTCCAGTTTGATAAAGCCCCTTTCCTCTGCTTTGCCTTTGACTTTGATTTACTTTTTATTACCATCACTGCTCGCTGCTCTTTCTCAGGGTCATCATCACCAGAGGGCGAAGCCAGTCGAATGGAATAGCTCTGCATATACTCTTTAGCCTTCTTTTGGCTAACAGCTCTCTCTAGGGCCACAACGATTTTAGCCCACTGTTAAATGTAATTGATAATAGTCATAACGCTTCCCAGTAGAAATAATCATTGCTAGACAACGAGTTTAAGGAATGACTAGAGTTTTCTATTGTTTTCTTTTTTTCACAGGTTCGAAACTTACTTACGATAAATTTAAACAACATATTCTAATCGAAAACTGGCTAGATGATTCAAGATTTTTACAAAATCCATTATTCATAATTAATGATGCTAGTAAGTATTATAAACGTTATTAACATGAATTGTTATGGTGTAAACGTCTTTTACAATCTGGCTGAGCATAATTATAATTAATTATACTTGACATGAGACATTATTTTAGGCTTATTACATTTTAGCACTAAATTCTTAATCAAATCCCTTAGGGATTTCCAGAAATTAGAAGAGTGTATTATAACAATAGTATTTCAACCACACTATATTCGTCATATCCGTTGTCGACGGCGCGTTTCGCTCAATCCAGAGTTCTCCATGTCGGCTAGATATGACGAATATAGTTTGGTTAAAATACTATTATTATAATACACTTTTCTAATTCTTGAATGCCTCTAAGGGACTAGATTAAGAATGTAGAGTTATATAATATAAGAGGCCTAATATAATACATTATGACAAAAAGAATTAATTATAATCCGAAGAATGTTTATTTAAACTTAAAAATATCATCAATGCTATTCATAACAGTGTTTACTGATACTAAAACTACTATAATGTTCTCAACGAAACTAAAAACCATTATAAACGTTCTCTTCAAGAATGTTTACAAAAACTGTTGTAAACGTATCCACAACAATGTTTCAGGACACTAAAAACTATTATAAAAGTTATATGTTTCTACGAATAAAAGTTATTGTAAATGTTCTACACATTAAGTTTTAATAATACAAATAATACTAAAAATGTTCTCTACAATAAGTTTTAATAACACAAATAACTACTAAAAATGTTCTACACAATAAGTTTTAATAATACAAATAATACTAAAAATGTTCTCCACATTAAGTTTTAATAATACAAATAACTACTAAAAATGTTCTCCACATTAAGTTTTAACAATACAAATAACTACTAAAAATGTTATCCACATTAAGTTTTAATAATACAAATAACTACTAAAAATGTTCTCCACATTAAGTTTTAACAATACAAATAACTACTAAAAATGTTATCCACATTAAGTTTTAATAATACAAGTAACTACTAAAAATGTTATCCACATTAAGTTTTAATAATACAAATAACTACTAAAAATATTCTCCACAATAAGTTTTAATAATACAAATAATACAATAAATGTTCTCCACTACAATATCTATTGATATGAACAAATATGATGAACATTCTCCACCACAATATTTACTAATATTAATAACCTTCATAAATGTTCTCCGTAACAGTTTATTAATACTAATAGCTATTATAGACATTTTCCCCCATTGTTTACTGGTAATATTAATTATTACAAACAAAAACGCAGGAAACATATTTTTAAATATTTGATATCTTTATTATCAAGAAGATATTTTCATCATCTGTGCGCTATGTTTACTGACTGCAATAAAACATTTAAACCATTTTTGTTCTTACTATATACCACAAACAAGATATACATACCTATATATTGCTTCAATGGCAATGATTAAGGTATTCGTTCTCTCTCTCTTTTCTAGTATATGAGTTGGAAAGAAGCAATATTATTTTTTAATGACGACGTCATTTAGTTATTGCATCAATGTATTCCGTGACACTTACTTGTTTGAGAAATTTTCATTCAAATAGTTGCAGGACTTCATTTAGACTTTTCCGGGACATTCATCTGCCCGATGAAACCTCAGTGAAACTGTTCCATGACACTTATATACTTGATGAAACTTCGTTCAAACTGTTCCAGGACACTTACCTGTTTGAGAACGCCCCATTCACACCTTTCTAGGACACTTATCTGCTTGATGAAACTTCATTGAAACTAACTGTTCCAGGACACTTACCTGCTTGATGAAGCTTCATGAAAAATTGTTCTGGAACACTAACAAGCTTGGCGAAACGTGGTTCAAACTGTTCTGGGACACTCACCAGCTTGATGAAACCTAATTAAAACTGACCCGGAACACTTACTTGCTTGATGAAACCTAATTAAAACTGACCCGGAACACTTACTTGCTTGATGAAACCTAATTAAAACTGACCCGGAACATTTACTTGCTTGATGAAACCTCATTCAAACTGTTCCGGAACACTTACCTGCTTGATGAAGCTTCATGAAAAATTGTTCTGGAACACTAACAAGCTTGGCGAAACGTGGTTCAAACTGTTCTGGGACACTCACCAGCTTGATGAAACCTAATTAAAACTGACCCGGAACACTTACTTGCTTGATGAAACCTAATTAAAACTGACCCGGAACATTTACTTGCTTGATGAAACCTCATTCAAACTGTTCCGGAACACTTACCTGTTTGACGAATTCTCGTTCAGATTGGGTTATTACTTCGCAATACGTATTTCCCATCATAGCAATCAGCATGTTAAGCATCAGGATAGGCATGATAACCATGAAAACAGCGAAGACAAACCACGTTAATGCACTGTAGAAAGTATCGCTGAACTCGGAGTACTAGACACAAACAAAGTGTTCAGAGTCAAATCCAGTGAAAAATATGACGAATAAAGCAAACGCCCTATAGTCTACAATTATGTATGGTGTTTTAAGTTGTCTTTACTCGCCGAAATGAACCCATATTTATATTATTTTTGAAGAATATGTAGCTTTAATGCTAATAATTCACTCTTTTCAATTATTCAACAGACAAATTGAATAAATTGTAATATATGAATAGAACATCAGTATAAGGACATTGTTAATACCAACTTATGAAAAACTGTAAAACACAAATAATGAGAGATATGTTCATGTAAAATACGCAAGTTAGTGTTTATATGTTTGCATGGCAAAAGTGGAGTCACTGGCTGTATGCTTATATAATGAAAGTAAAAACAGCGTCTTTGTATTTACATAATAACGTAGTAACTATTTGTATGATTGATTACATGAACGCACAATTAATGTCTTTATGCTTACATAATAAGCGTATAGTCATTATCTGTCCGTTTATATAATAAACGTAGATCCACTATCTTTGTTTATATAACAAACGTAGAGCCGTCACTCTCTTTATGTTTACATGAATGTAAAGTTACTGTCTTTATGTTTAGATGAACGTAAAGTCACTGTTTTCATGATAAAATAATAAGCGTAGAGTCTCTATGTGTATGCTCATATGATAAACTTAGAGTCGCTATCTTTACTTTTATATAAAAACGTAGAGCCGCTATCTTTATGTGTACATAATAAACGTAGAGACAATATCTGTATGTTTACACAAACGTAAAGTCACTCCCTTAACTGTCAACATAAAGACAGAGACTCGAACTAGTTATATTACATCTTGGAAAACTTCACGGGAAGAGGAGTAAAATGACGCTCTTCCTTTAACCACCTTTTCACAATATAAAGTTTTTAAAGGAAGATTGTATTTATTTCTGTGGTTTCTAAATTGATAACAAACCTCCAAGTCCTAGTGATTATCATGAGAGTGAATCATGGTTTCTTGTTTTGTGGTTATTAGATTGATTCTATATGTATATTAAACATTTACCTCGTAATACCCTAAAGTCATATGGAATAGGGCCATCCAGGTTTGTGAATATGTCTTAAATCGTTGACTCTCTCCAGTCTGATTTTTAAACAGGAAGAAAAAAGCTGCAAAAATAGAACAGGTTAAATTAAAGTACGGTTAAAAAGTAGTATAAAAATTAATATGAAGTTCAGGAACCAATACTTGCCAGTTACAGTAATATTTCTTCATTACACATTTTTCACTGAGAAACATAGAAATGAAAATAATTTACAGTGACTGTTTAAAAGAATTCATATAATATCATTAACACAATAGTTAAACAATTAGTTTATACTGGTTATTCTAATGCTATTTCGAGTTTGAAAATATAACTATTTGAATAATTTATGTAAATCAAGCTGTTCTTTGTTATTGTTTAGATGTTTCTAGAGTTAATTTTTTTTATTAAGTAAAAAGCCACACAACAGGCTATCTGTGCTGTGCTGACCACGACATATTAACCGCTGAACCACTGCACTTACAGAGCGAGTGACTTTTGTTAGTGCGTTTATATTTACAGAATCAATGGTGTCTGTTCGTGTACTTTTATTATTAGAACGGCTGTGTTTAGTTAGTAGATACTATATTATGTTTTGCTATCCTACAATTATAAATTACGAAGGCAGCTTATAAAAATAATAGCATGCTCTAGCTTATCTCTAACAAAATATCAGAAAGTAGTTGTTTAAAACATTAAGGTGCACTTGCTTATAACATTAGAGTGCACTTGCTTAAAACATTGGCGCGTATTTGTTCAAAATACTAGGATGTACTTATTTAAAAAATTAAAGAGCACTTGTTTAAAAATTGGGCAGTACTTGTTTAAAACATTGGCGTGTATTTGTTTAAAATACTAGGATGTATTTGTTTAAAAAATTAGAGTGCACTTCTATAAAATATTAGAGTGCACTTGTTTAAAACATTAGAGTGCACTTGTTTGCGTGTATTTGTTTAAAATACTATGATGTACTTGTTTAAAAAATTAAAGAGCACTTGTTTAAAAAATTTGCGTGGACATGTTTAAATTACTAGGATGTATTTGTTCAAAATATTAGGGTGTCCTGTTTAAAACATTGGGTTGCACATGAGGGGACACTACCTGAATAAATATCATGAATCATTTGGAAGTATTAAGACGATTAGAGACATTTTATATATTTCGGGAGGACACCAGATGTATTTACTTTTCCTTATACGGCTATTAACACGTGTGTGCGTGGTTGGTACCTTTATTTTTTATGCGGTGTTATATGTGTAGCTTATGTGTTTCTTCCTCTAAACGATGTGACATTATTCAACAATATTTAATGTGGTGTAGCTTATGTGTTTCTTCCTCTAAACGATGTAACATTATTCAACAATATTTAATCTGGTGTAGTTTATTGAGTTTCTTCCTTTAAATGGTATAATATTATTCAACAATATTCAATCTGATGTAGTTTATTGTGTTTCTTCCTTTAAATGGTATAATATTATTCAACAATATTCAATCTGATGTAATTTATTGTGTTTCTTTCTTTAAATGGTATAATATTATTCAACAATATTCAATCTGATGTAATTTATTGTGTTTCTTTCTTTAAATGGTATAACATTATTCAACAATATTTAATCTGGTGTAGCTTATGTGTTTCTTCCTGTAAACGGTATAATATTATTAACACTATTGAATGTGATGTTGTTTATGTGTTTCTTTCTGTAAACGGTATAATGTTATTAACACTATTGAATGTGATGTTGTTTATGTGTTTCTTCCTCTATAACATTAATGAACGATATTTAATCTGATGTTGTTTATGTGTTTCTTCCTCTATAACATTAATGAACGATATTTAATCTGATGTGGTTTATGTGTTTCATCTTCTAAGCAGTGTAGAATTACTGAATAATGTCAAAAGTCTTTTATCTAACTTCAACACTAAAATCAATTCACAAAAACTGTGCTTTAGATTAGACAGCATTGTACAAAATTAACTGAAAATGTCATTTGTTATCTTCTGTCACTTTGAAGTTCACTGCTTGTTTCATTGTTAAGTTTAGCTCTTGAGTTGATTGGTTCCTCCTTCTCTGAACTCTTACCTTGCGTGAACCCTAAGAGAAAGATCAAGTAGATGATGCTAAATCTCACGATGTCTCCGACTAACATGTTGTAGATCATAGTTACAAACGGACCTGTCAATTTTACAGCCCTAGAATAAGAAATATTTCATAATGTCAGGAAAATAAGTTAGCTATTGTGCTATCTGTCTTCATCATACATTGTACGATTTGAAAATAGACATTATCCTTCGATTACTTGTTTTATAACAAACATTAAGTGTAAATCAGTAAATGACAATAGGCCCATGCACGTGCTTTTTACTATCTATTTATTTATGTTTTACAATTTTGGTACAAAATGGAGATACAAAATATGTATAGATAACAGACATGAAATAAGAACGCGCAAAAGATATCATAATATAAAATATAAGTAGGAAGTCATTCTTGTTACACATTGGAAGTCATTCTTACCACACGGCGGAAGTAATTTTCTCCCACACAATGAAAGTCATTCTTACTATACAGTAGAAGTAAGTTTTTTTCTATACAGAGGAAATCATTCTTACTACACTGTGGAAGCAATTTTTTCCTACACAGTGAAAGTCATTGTTAAGATATAGCGGAAATAATTTTCTCCTGTACAGTGGAAGTCACTCTTACTATAAAACAGAAGTAATTTTCCCCCATACAGTGAGCTCTATTTTATTCTTACCCTGCAAAGAAAATAAGGAAGAACCAGGAACCAGGAATTGCAAATGTAAGGAGAACATCTTCAGTGTGTCTGTACCCCATTAGTCGACACGGCACACAGCAGAGGATAAGAATATTGGCGATAAGGAAGATTGCCTTGGCAGGATTACTACTCTGTAACAAACATTAGAAACTTAGGAAAACTATTAGACGTCATCATGTGGGGAACTTAACAGTTTTAACAGTTGCACGTGACTCTAATAACTGTTGTTATTTGTTATGCTTCTCAAATTAAAACATTTCGGTTAATAAATGTGATGATTTTGTTACATCTTTAAAATTAATATAACAAAGTGAGATGCTAAGTATATGCCTAAAATCACTTCGAATCTTTCATTTTCTTTGTTTTATGTAGCTGTTTTAATTTAATTATCAACTATGTCTATAATTTATATTAAATCATACAAAAACACTTTGATTATAGGTCATCAATAAAACAAAAAATCCTTAGTCTAGTTAGATGATAATAATTATTGCGTCACGAGGTTGTGCACTTCTCATAAGATAATTGTTGACTTAAAAATTACTCCACCCTATTCTGATTGTAAAGGTTTGTTACATGAATTACTGTTACGTAAAAATATACTTAGATTTTTTAAATATGTAAAAGTTTGAAATATTTTCATTGTCATTCTTTAATATATACCCCTTTGGGTTAATAGCGTCGACATTTTTGAAAGTTACATCCAATTATTGATCTGATCATTTGAGCAGCAATATAAAACTCAATTAATAATGGACTTTGTCGTTCTTTTTCATATATGTAAACAATTTTAGTAATACATCATGATGTAATGAATGACAATAAATTCAGTTATCAGATAGCTGATAGTAAAGATTGTAAACTTACAAGATTGATAAGGAAGCCCAGGAGACCTTGAGACATTATTTCTTCGCCTTGTTGAAAAACAACGAACCCTATACATCCCAGACAGGTTACCAACTCAGCAAAATATCGACACTACAGAATGAGCAAAAAATTGAGATTTTAACATGAAAAGTTTTAGGAATGTGTTTTACTTCTATTATCACAATCCGACGTCTAGCATGTGACAAAACCAAAACCATCTTTAGACCTTGTCAAGTAAATCAATAAAATAAATGAATAATGCTTATACATAAGGCTTCAATAAGCAAAACGAAACAATTCGGAATATTTCTTTGTTCTGGTTTTGGAAATCTTGCTCATGTAGCACTTAATATAAAAATGGTTAAAATAAGAAAACCTCAAAATTTTTAACAAAACAAAACAAACAAAGATATAGAATTGTACCTACATAATTCCCGAAAAACTAGTACACCAAGCACTTACAATGGAACGCAGGTCAGAGGGGCCAAGTAGGTTGCCATCTGATGAGGAGCGGAGAGAAACAGCAATACTAAGAGCAATCAGGTGTAGGAACATGAGTACCAAACGTTTCAGAAACTCTTTCTAAAAGTAGTGAAAACGATTTAATTAGCATAAGTATTTTACAAGCAAAACAATTATCAATTTTGTATGTTGAAACAAAAATACACACAATTCAAACAAATCTTGCTACGTTACTAACTTCTCCTTTAGACTACATATTTATTGTGAAGTTTCAATAATACATACTTCCAGTATTGTAGAAGCAGAATAATTTCAATGAGAAACACTATCTGCACTGTAGAAACAGTATAAAATATCAATAAAAAACTGCGGGCATTATAGAAACAGAGTAAAACTGAACAAAATAACACTAACAGTGTTGTATAAACTGAGTAACGTTTCAGTACATACACTTTTAGTAGTGTAGAAACAATGTTAAGTTTAAAAGAAACTTACAGTATTGTAGAGACAATATTAATTTAAAACAAATATTGACAGTATTGTTAAAACAACATTAAGTTTCAATAAGAAATATTGCAAGCATTTTAGAAGCATAATAAAGTTCAACAAGAAACAGTACCAGTGTTGATAAAATACTGTGAAGTACAGTTAGACCAATTGTAAGTATTGTAGAAACAATGTTAAGTACCACTATGAAACACTTCTATTATTGTGGAAACAATGTTAAGTTTAAAAAGAAATACTGTCAATATGGTGGAAATAATGTTAAGTTAAAAAATAAACACTGCTAGTATTGTAAAAACAATGTAAGGTTTCAACAAGAAAAATTTCCAGTATTGCAGAAACAATGTAAAGTTTCAATAAGAAATAATTCCAGTGATGTACAAACAATGATAAACTAAAAACAACACTGCTATTATTGTAGAAACAATATCATGTTTAAAAAAACAAACACTGCAAGTATTATTGAAACAATATTATGTTCTAAGAAAATAAACACTGCCAGTATTGTAGAAACAATGTAAAGTTTCAAAAAGAAACACAACAAATATCGTTGAAACAGTGCAAGTTTTAATAACAAACACTGTTACTATTATAGAACTGTATACAATTTGAATAAGAATCACTGCCGGTATTGTAGAAATGTTGTAAGCTTTCTTAAAACATTCTGACACGAGTATTGTATAAACAAATATGTTGCTTTATATTTTATTTGTATCCACAAATAGAACCTTCAGACAAGATTACTTATTTTCAAAATTTTCTTCTGAATTTATCTTTTTCATTCTAACAGAAACATTTATGCATATTATCAATAAAAAAAATATATATTTTGTTAGCATAGCCTTACTCTGGCGAAGGTTTTCCATTTTTCTTCTAGAAGCCGCTGGATGACTCCACCATCGAGCATGTCAAGATGTTCATTAGTTTTTCCATTTAAAATAATCATGAGGGCAGAGTTCCAGTCTGCAGTCAAACAGAAGTTTTTTGTGGTTAGAAGCGTGATATATATATATATATATATATCTTATTCTCTCGTCCCAGAAGATATCAAACTGTTTGTTTTCAACATTTTCCCAAAGTTATACAAGGGATATTTACGTTACCCGTCCCTAAATTTTAACTGGTGAATAAGAGAGAAAGCAGCTAGTCAACAATTTGGGGGCCAACTCATGGGATAATCCAATCGAACAGTGGAATTGGATCGTCACTTGTATATTGCACTGACGCCCTTAAAGTGTGGAACGCGAACTTGCAGCAATGAGATTCGATCCATGGACCCTCGGGTTCACAGCTCGGCATTTTAAGCTCAGAGAACAAACAAAATATGTAATGTCTGATGTTCAAAGCATTATTGATTAGTTATATAACAAGATTAGTAAAAATTCTTAATTTAAAAAAGGGAATAAGGATTGTTTAAAAAGTAGAGAAACAAGTTGAATCAAAATGCAAAGGTTATTTTCATGCCTACAGCTAAGAAAACTAAAAAAAATTAAACAAACTAGGCTGGAGTTGTAGCTTCAGAAAATAATGTAGACACTATTTCTAGACTTGTTTGTTTAAGTTTTACAGTTCCTGGTTGTAGTCTTAAAAATATAAGTTCACAGGACGACAAAATTAAGGAGGTTGAATTAAGTTTAAAACTACACTCAGTTTTTTTTTGTAAAATTCCTGTGCGATCCCACACTACAATAGATATCACTTCAAAGAATTTTATAGTGGCGTCATAATTAAGGGTTTGTGGCTTGAGTAAACTGTCAGCAGTAGATCTCTAGCCTTGTTTGCTTACTTTTTTTGCAATCCTTACTTGTAGATTTTAAATTCTCAATTTTTAATTATGTTGGCTTTTTTTAATGCATAGAAATGGGCAAATATATGCTTAGAGTAAGACACAACCCTCACTAAAATTTTACCAGTAAAAAAAAACATATTTTTTAAATCAAACAAATACGTCTAAAACATTGCTTTAAACAAAGCTTAATGTTTTTTAAAGTAATTATTTACTGAACCAGGTGGTTTAAGTAACACGCATCGAGTACAAAAGCAGCAGCTCAGAACAACATAGTATATATTATTGATTTATAACAAATAAATCAATTTGTGAATAGGTCATGGACATTTGCAGCGTTCGATATAGTACACCTGTCAAGGTTTTGGTGAAAAGTGTATAACCAAATAAATCAATTTTCGATGAATAATAATCAATTCGTGAATAGGTCATGGAAAACCTTGACAGGTGTACTATATCGAACGCTGCAAATGTGGTGCAAAATACCTAGCCGATTTTGCTGTAGGCCTGTGAAACAATAATATGAACAAATGAACAAATTTTGCTTGTTATCAATGTTTGGATGGTCTTAACTATTAAAAACGAAGGTTTAAAGTGTTGTTTCATGAGTAAGTCTGCTTTTTAAGGTGGTTTTTGCCCAAATGTTCTATTAGAGTTTTGAGCAAATTCCTGTGCGATCCCTATCATGAATCACTATCATAGATGAGTAATATAGAATTATAGGTGAGTAATAGAGTATTATAGATTAGTAAAATAATAATATAGGTTAGTAATATAGAGTTATAGATTAGCAATATAGAATTATATATTAGTATAGATTAGTAAAATAATAATATAGGTTAGTAATATAGAGTTGTAGATTAGCAATATAGAATTATATATTAGTATAGATTAGTAAAATAATAATATAGGTTAGTAATATAGAATTATAGATTAGTAATTTAGTATTATAGATTAGTAATACAATAATATAGACTGACAACATAGTATTATAGAATTATAGATTAGTAATATAGTATTATAGATTATAGATTAGTAATATAGTATTATAGAATTATAGATTAGTAATATAATATTATAGAATTATAGATTAGTAATATAGTATTATAGATTAATGGTTGTCATGCGACTTGCAGATATGAATATTCAAAATCATTTTAACATCTATTACAATAATACTCTATTTTTTGTCTTGAAAACGCGTGCACACCTTACTATCTAAAGTTTTCGAAAAGATCTAACGTTAGGTCATATAATAACATTATAAGTTTATTTATTGATATTATTAAATACGGTAAAGTTTACCCCTAACTAAACTAAAGCAAAACAACTTACAGAAGTTAAAGTGTTAATATATTTCTTTTCGAATATAGGTCGTACTTAATGAAGGCTTAACTAATGTTAGGACTTAGATAAGTAGACTTATAGATTTCGGTGTCTGTGATTAAAATTCTTTTGTGTTATTCAATAAATTCTGTACTTAGAGAAATAATGTTGCAATAAGGATACTATTTTGACCCGCAACTGTTTTGTGGGTCTCTACTAGTAACATTTTACTAATCTGTTGTCATGCTAAAATTATGAAACCTAATTGTATATTCTTGAAGATATTGTTACGACAGCGGAAGTCGCGTGACGTTTGGAGCATGTGCGCTGGAGTTTCTCGAAGGATCATGAATGTCCGAGTGTTTGCTAGACGCCCTCTTTTTTAGTATATAAGCCTGGCAAGAAAAACCAGCGCGATTGAAGACAGGCAGATATAGATAATTGAGTCAAGCGAACAGTAGGCGCCGTAAATAAAGTGAGTGAATCGCTGTAAATTATAGCATGTGTTTATAAAAGCAGTTAAGTCTAAAGTGACTGTGAAAATTCTGTGTATTACTAAAAGTTGTATCAATAAAGAATAAACTAGTTTTGATCAAGACAGGACTTGTATCGCTGAAATTCTTCGAAAAGAATTTCTACCGGAAATTAACAAACAAGCAGAAACGTAACAATATGTTTCTAACCGAAACTTTATGCAATTATGAAGTACAGATTAATAATATAGAACTATAGATTAATTATATGGTATTTTATGTAAGTAATACAGTAGTATAGATCAGTAATAAGGTATTATAGATTATTAATATAGAATCATAGATTAGTTATACAGTATTATTGATTAGTAATATAGCATTATAGATTAGTTTCTCTAAGAAAACAACAAAATCTGAATAAAGTAATGATCTAACCTATATAAACGCCAGTGTGTGTCACGTCACATTTGATTTCTCGAAATAGGATGAGTTATAAAAGTCAAATACATTTATCCAGATAGAATAGTTGGATTACTGTCTGCCCATTAAGATTTTAGTGACGGGGCTGCAAGAAGGTCGTGAGGGCGGGGCGTGCCGTGAAATCTTATAAGAGTAATGAGTGTTGGTATAATAAGCCTAAAGTAAAGACGTAGTGTGGAATCAGTTAGCCTAGAGCCAAGTGCATAAAATTTATCATGAAAGTAAAAATATCGATTCAATTTTAAACTTAAATCGTCTCTGAATTAAGCCATTTCCTGTTATATCACCAACGTTTTTTATATAAGGAAAACCTATTTAATCAACGGAAACTCAAATTAAGAAATCAACTAATATTTTTCAAGTTTTGTAGTCTATACATTTTATTCTATACTTTCAGTACATAGACTAACAATAATATTGGGTTATACTTTTGTTGCTAAGCAACATTACATAAAAGCCGTTGTTGGGATGTAGTGTTACGAAAATGCTCTTCCTTTTCTATGTATTAGAAGTTGTATATCTAACTGATTTTTTACCAATAAATATTCCATGAATACACCATGAATTCATTTCATGAATAATCTTAATTTTGATTGGCTCACAAAGGAATTTATCGATGTTTGACTGTCTCGACTTCACTTTTTTGCATCTTTGTTGGTGAAGCTTGATTTCGCAAAAGCTATTGATTTCAGTTAGCTATGAAATGTGAGGTTAGGGTATACTCTGGGGTGGGGGGTGGTAGTACTTTCCCTGTCATTTTTGACGGGCTATACGCTAGTTATTAGATAATACTTTCATATTCGTAAAACTGCTGCTTCAACTTGCTGTTTGTTTGCTTTTTGTTAAGCGCAAAGCTACACAATGGGCTATCTGTATTTTGCCCATCTCGGGTATTGAAACCCAACTTTTAAGACTATAAGTCCTCAGACTTATCGCTAAACCAACAGGGGCCCGTTGCGTAAAGAATCATAGCAATAATAAGTAACATTACTAAGATATACAGTGCTTTCGTAATGCACCGTATGATAGTGTGGCGAACAAATAAAACTTTATTTTTTATAAACCAGATTAAAAGATGGAGAAAGCTGTAAAAAGATTACTAGACAAAAATGGATGTAAAAATTAAACAATATAAGCTGTTACAGGAAAGGACGATGAAAGGAAAGCAGAAATATTTTATTTAAGTTATAGGTGTAACAAGACAAAATGATAATATTTGCTTTATAAAAGGGTTGTTAAAAGGAAAACGAAACGGTTTAGTAGCAGAAGGAGATGAAGAAAGGAAAACCAAACGAAGTAGTATGGGAAGGAATCGGGGAAAGGAAAACAGAACATTTTCATATAAGAAACGGCTGTGGAAAACACAAAAGAAAGATTTGGGAGGGAAAAGAAAAAATGAGTTGGTATGTGAGTAATGGGTTGTATTGGAATAGAGAAAATTTATACAATAAATATTATAAACATAATACCTTAAAAGCCGATAATTTTAAAGTCAATTAAACTAAGAGGTCTATAACATTTCCTTCCAGAAAAAACATTTTCTTCACGCACTTCACATTTGATTTTTTGATTTACATTGAACAAATAGTTGTACGTAATCATTGGTTTGCATGATTCACATTTTATGGTGAGATTCAAGACAATTTATCCTTTTTTTGTTTCATATGTAGGTTTTTTTACTGTTTTCAGTTCTCTGCACCTCTACAAGGAATCTTTTACAGCAGGTTAAATACCAAACATTATGCAGTTCTTGTGAATAGTTCTTTGGAAGGTGGTAATCACAAACATTTGATCAATACTATTACTTGATTTTTCATAATAACCAACCATGAAATGGCACAACCCACATTGATTTGCATTCAACACTCAATCAAAGATAAAGGTAATCACAATGTACTTGCTACCAGTAGGTCGCAACAACTACCTAAATGTCAAGGCGCCTGATACTCCTACATGAATGGTGTCAATTGCTACTACATCAACACAATATGATATTGAATTCCCAAGCAGGAAATGCCTACACACACATTGAATAGTATTGCCTATCGATCAAGCTAGAAGTTTGGAAAGTGAAACAAAACAGACACACTAGACCAACAGTAACAAACTATAATGAGTCACGCTATTTCTGTCGCTTTTGATAAATGTTTGATCGTTTATTTTGGTTTTATTTTCTAGATAGCTAATTAAGAATTCTAATGAAATCAAGTCCAAAGTGGAGCAGAACAGAAACGAAGTATGTATGTATAAATTATTGTAACTTTACGTTGTTTAAAGCTCAGTGATGTCTAATGTTAAACATTGTACATAAAACTAAAATGATTTTGTATGTTCAAATTTGCAAGTCACGTGACAACCAACCACTAATCTATAATATTATGTTACTAATATATAATTCTATGTTACTGAAGTAAGAATTAAACGGAATTTTTTGAAATGTTATAAGCGTGGAAACTCAAAAAAAAGTATTAAAATAATGATACCTTCTTAAATATTAGAGCTAAACAAAACCATGCTTCGTTTTCAACGAAATTAATAACTTTAGTTTAAAAATTAACGATCATTCAAGTAGAATTAAAAGTGAAGCAATTTTATTAGAGGTTTTGTTATGTAAGAGTATGGTGCAATAAGTAAAAGTAAGACTGCCAGTCAAAAAACAGTATAACAAAAGTGAGATGTTTAGTTAAAAACAATGTATCTAGATAAGTGTGCTCTCATGTTGAGTAACAGAAAGTGTTAAAGTCGCGTATTTTAACAGATACTCATGTGGATGACTTTGATATATTGCAGAGAAATGTTTCAACATAGATTTAGACGACACCTCTCGACAAATATGTTTGATGTATAAGAATTTCCCAACCAGGTATACATTGGAAATTTGCCTATCACCAGTATATAGGTTAAAATTTCGCTATTTACCTGAGTTACCAACCTACGTTTAGAAAGAACTTCAAGGGCTGGAATAAAGATATTATCAGAAACACAAAGTTTATTTCTTTTACAATAAACATCGTAGTTAGTTTTTTTATTGGTCAGATATTTTGTTCCCGGATATTTGGATTGTTTAGAAGTACCCATAAGTTGGTACGAGTTCTACAGGACTACTATCCTTTGACACTGCTTAGGTGTGTCAGATGTTTCAGTGAGTGCTTTCATACAATGACGATATTTAGAACAGCTAGCAGCTACAGTCCAAATATACTAACACGTGTGCAGCTTTTCAGGAAATAAAACTGACCCCTAGGACTAAAAATGAATATAAAATTAACATGCTTTCAGATTTTCATTTTTATAGTGACGCAACATCTCTCTTTCTCTTTGAATTTTCTGTGTGCTACATGTGATGGTTCAAAATTTAAACCGTAGAAAGCTCGAGACTTCTAAGCTGTTGTATACTTCAAGTTCATAGCATGGCATACACGTTCTAAAGAACAAGATTGTTCAATGAATTTTTATCTATACTAGTTCAGGGTACCAGTTAAGGAATCAAAAATTGTATAAAGTACAATAATAGATAATGTTCATCTTCCTTCTTTAACTTGTTATCAAATCTCTAATGTCCTCATTACTAATTGTATGGCCTGCTTTGTGGAAAGAAATAATTGGATCGTTTAAGTTACTCGTGACTTTAAATGTAGAACAAAAGTCTATAAAAAAGTGGAAATGTGTCCAATTTCAAGGTGTTTTTTTTCCTCCTTTCCAGCCAAAAATCCAAAAACAAAATAGCCCATGTTCACCGTAGGACAGTTTCCAGTTACCGTACAAAAGATTACGGTAATCGATCAAGCCAACTTAGAGTGGTGATGCTAACACACACACACACACAACATACGTAATAATTCATATTCATTGTAAGATGGTAAGCCACAAGTCAGAAAGTGTTTTACAGTGTCATAACTATCTCAAAACGACCGCTTAATGGTCACTTTGCTACGAGCTATTTTCCTTTGTATGAAACCAGCGTGATCTTGAACTTGATAGTAAGTAAGAGTGATAAATGTTGAAAAAGTAGCTTTAATTTTCGTTTTCATAAAACGAGGCACGGAATAGAATGAAATAGTCAACTTACTTGTCTTCCCGCTAGGTAAAATGCTGTCCAAAGCATTCAGTGGGTACCCTGAGCACGTGATGTTACTATATCTCCAAAACTCCTAAGAAAAGTTAAAAAAATATATTTCAGTGTTTGGTTTATTTTATTTCGGATATTCGAGCAAACTACGCAAGGACTGTCTGAATTAACCGTTCCTACTTTTGAACTGATAGAACAGCTAATCAACAGCACCTACTGACAAGTACTGGGTTACATTAATCGAACAGTGGGATGTGAATGCTATTTGTATAAAGCACTAATAACCCCAAAGTGCAGAGTGCGATTTTTAAGCTGCTACTGGACGCTAACCATAAGTTTTTAGATCTACATTCCGGCATGCTAATATCTAGATCATGCATGACCACACGAGAAGGAAGCTTCTAAAATACCAAAAATAAACATGAAGCCCACTCTTTCATTCGATTCAACACTTATCATTGAGTGTCGGAAAATTCCATCGCTCATCATTAACTCTGGACAAGGGCAAATCGAAATAATATAGGTTCACTGTGGTGATAAGAGACTTCTAAAAACAACAATGAAGTATTATTATTCATGGAAGAATTTCATTATAAAAGCAGCCACCATATACAAAAATAAGATCTTTAATAATTTGTTGTTACCTTGACATTCCTACCACTGAGAAATTGATCTAAACTAGAACTTTTATGATTTTCTGAAAATGACCACCTCTGTGCAGTTAATAAGTTATAATTACAAAGGAGGTACAGCAAACGTTAAACCTACACGCGTATCACTTGTGCTATGTCTCCACAATGACACGAGAGATCGTTTGGGTCACAACCACCATGTGCTGTTTCACACACACGTGTCGATTACAACAGCTTCAAGTTCAAGAAAGTCAAAAGAAAAAGCTCGAGCGAACGAAAGACAACGAGCCAATAAATTCAAGTTTAGACTTTTTCTACATTCAGTTAAAAGTATAATAGGCATAAAAATATTTTACATCCACGAAGATTACATCAAAGTATATGTTATAAAAGTTATCTGTTTCAGTACATCACTTTGAAGCTTATAAATATTAAGCGGTATGTAACACATATAAGTAGTATTATGCGTGGAAGAGCTATGCTATTTAGAAATATTTCAAGAGTGTACATTTTCCTTGATTATATATTGCTAACCTTGTCTTATCGATTATATTCATTAACAGATAAAATTGGCAGTCAATCCTTTTAATTGGTTAAGAGTAGCCACGTAGGCGATGGGTGCTTCTGTCTTACTGTTCTCCCTCTTGTCAATTGTGACGGTTATGTTATTATATATTTATTTTAATATCGATGTTTGTTTAGATTAAATTTATATTTAGAA
>NW_013666256.1:485025-489208 GCF_000517525.1 Limulus polyphemus
AATTTAACTACTAAATTTAAAATATCATTTAGCTCGGTTTCAGACCTTTCGAAATTGTAATATGTAACACAACACTTCTAAGTTAGAGACCGGTATGACTGGATATAGGGGAATGTGTCTAATCTGGATGTTTAACCGATTTTTGAAAATACGAAGTAAAGAATAAAAGCAACAATAACAACAGAACAGTCGGATTGCAGTCTTAAAGAACTTGAAAAAAATGAGTAAAACTTAAACATTTAAGTAAGTACCATCGTAATATTTTTAGTACCATCGTAATATTTTAAGTACCATCGTAATATTTTTAGTGAAATAGATAAATATACATTTATGTGCATACCATTAAATCTTAAAAAGAAACTTTATGATTCAGTTATTAATTAAAAACTTGAATACAAGTAAAGTATAGACAAATCATGATAATCTAGCAATAACTTAATTTTTGTGTACCTCGTGGTTCTTGTGGTTGTTTGTGTCATCGACTGCGTCGAATACTTGTTGAATAATCTTATTAAAAATCAGCTTCTAGGCTTACGTAGCGTTTCACTTCAAAGAACTAAAATTGAAACTAATAACGCTGTATTTATATACTCGGTTTCTGCTTTGCGAATGACAAAATCTCTCGAAAACTTAGTTTATACTCATCCTAAACTCCACCAATCATCACAAGGTTGTCAGTTACGCACTCTTAACCACAGTTTTTTTTTTCTGGGTTCTCTTTGTAATAGTAAGTGTGGAAATAAGCCTTATAATGTATTTAAATATAAATAACTATAATACAGAAGTTGTATAGATTATATTAAAACGATTTTTGGAGCCTCACAACGTCATCACAGTCCATATTGTCATGACCAGTCTAACGACCGCGTTTCTTCACAACAGATCTGCAGCGCAGTTTCCATTGTAAAAGGCTCCCTTCATAAGGTTGTATTGCTCAAAGCACACCTCTTCTCCATGCATACTTTCTATAGTCCATGTGGTTTAAGAAGATGACGGTTTTCTAGCGACCATTTCAACAGTTCGATTACACAAATATCCATAGCCGACTTGACCAGTATGTCTTTTTATGGAGTATCATGAATATAAACTTCATTTTCCAGCTATTTGTGGTATGTGACGGTTGAACGGATGTGTCGTGGAAGTAACTTGTGTACACGTGACTTCTGTCATTTTTCCAGACAGAGATTTTTCTTAATTATGTTGCGCAACTGATACTTGGGGCAGGTGGGCTTTTGCCACTGACCTTCGTACTCGTGGATCCACACCTGTTACAAAACGCTGCACTTTGCTCAGCTAGAGCACGACTTGTTGATTCATATTCCTTTGTTTTTCAATGCAATTAACTGCAAGGGATATCTCAGCTTTGGAAATTATTATTATCCAATCTGAAAATATCTTTAAGATTTCAACGTATGGATATTTTTGTTTAAACGAGTTGTCGCATACTCTTCCCAAAAGCGACAATTTTCGGTGGTATCACACTACCTACGTTAAGCCAAACGATATTAAAATGTAGGTCTGATACATACCTTACCAACGAGAATTTATATTGGCCGTGGTTGTCACTTGCAAATTTGACTATTCAAAGTCGTTTTAATCTAACATATTAAACCTCTTTAGTCATATTAAACACAAGTGTGCATGAAATTATGAAATATAATTGTATATTGTCGAAGAAATGTCACTACAATACTGGCAGTGTTTCTAACTGATATTTTATGCAGTTTTTGAAATATCACCAGTGTTTCTATTAAAACTTTACACTGTTTCAACAATACTGGTAGTATTTCTTAATGAAACTTTATACTATTTCATAAATTATGGCAATGTTTCTTATTGAAACTGTACACTTTTTATACGATACTCACAGTGTTTCTTATTGTTTCAACAATTCTGGCAATGTTTCTTATTGAAACTTTACAATGTTTCAACAATTCTGGCAGTGTTTCTTATTGAAACTTTACAATGTTTCGACAATACTAGTATTATTTCTTTTCAAAACTTATCATTTTTCCTATAATACTGGCAAAGTTTCGTATTGAAACTTAACAACACCATTTGTTTGTGCATGGGGTTAGAGTAGGATCAAAGCTTGTGCCGGCTAAAGATAATTCCTTCGTAAAATGTGTTGTAAAATAATATTTGGAAAATAATTCTGTTAATTTTTATAAGTGATATAATGATGATACGTTAATTCTCCTGCAGTCAGAAAATAATGTTAATGACTTCCTGCATTATTCAAACAGCAAACATTCAAACATAAATTGCGTAGTTATTCTTGATTGTAAAAAGAAACCGAGTTTTTTCAAGACATTAAAATCATTTTGAGTACAATCACAATTTGCAAGAAAATTAGTTCCAACCCCTGACAAAACTTATCCCAAGATATTAATTATATATGTTTTTAAGTTAGTTTGAAGATAACAAATTTATTGCATGGAGACGGATTGAATGGGTAATGAAGAAAACTTTAATATAAGTTAAACATAACAGCAAGTGTACAACGTTTCGACAAGGTTTTGTCATCATCAGGTATCCATTCAAGCCGTCTCCAACCATTATTAATCTCAAAATTGGTTCCTCGTCATCGAATTTAAATTTATTGCATGATTTTCAAACGAGAATCAAAACTCAAGCGCTTTCGAATAGTTCGAAGGAGAATAAAGGGTTATGTTTAATGAGTGTAATGAAACATATAGGCACGGATGTAGACGTCACCTAAACCGGGTGTTCAGTATGAGTTAGCTTTGAGAACTAGCCAATCATAACGTGGAGTTGTTGATGTCAGGTTTAGTTTGTGTCAAAGAGGTGGGTACAGTACATAAAAGACTTAAGTGTGATAACAGTTATAAGAAATGTTAACCAATTTTCATAAAGACATAATGAAAAATAAAATATAGGTGGTGGGGGAATAAAGAAAAGGATAATGTGACGCAATATATAGGACGACATTAACGAACAACTTATTTTAATTAACCCAATTAGTGGAGCCACCTTACTTGACCTTTTAGACTCTGTAATTTTACTGTCAGAGTTTGTAAGATACTTAATTCTTCACGTCGGAACTAACGACCTAAAACGATGGCTTATGACTGTTTTAACGACCTACAAACCTTATTTTTAATTGCGGTATTCCTATTGAAAACTTATCTCCTTACGTTGATCACCACATTAAAGATATCTTCCACGTTTGACATCGTACATTAAAGACACGACACATTTTCTAAACATGATCTCTGACATTAAAAGCAACGGAAAACTTCCTCCAAACACTAATCTCTGTACTATGGATGTTTCTTCTCTATACACAAACATTACTCACGACGAAGGCCTAAAATCCCTAGAATCTTCTTTGCAAAAACTAGACGAACCCAACACTCAAATTATTACAGTCTTAGCTGAACTAGTACTTACACTTAACGGTTTTGAATTTAGTAATGAATTCTATATTGAAACAAAAGGCACAGCTATGGACACCAAAATTGCACCAAACTATGACAACATTTTTATAGGAGACTTAGAGACGAGACTGTTGGAAAGTGGCACAGACAAACCAACATTTTGGAGTTTCTACATTGTTGATATTTTTTTTTCACTTGGGTAGGAGACGAAGATTCATTACTGTCCTTTTATAGACATGCTAACACCTTCCACAGTTTTATTAAGTTTACTCTAGACTACTCCACTACCAAAATTAGTTTTTAGATGTAAACCTAACATTACAAGATGGTGTTCTACATACTGATTTGTACCGAAAACTAACAGATAAACTACAATACTTACATAATCAAGGCTGTCATCCTCCACACACCAAACACAATATCACATTCAATCAAGCACTTAGATTAAAGAAGATATGCTCTGATAGTAAGAACTATGACCATCACATTAATTCTTCGAAACAGACTGTAACTGAAAGAGGTTATAAACAAAACACTATCACCCAACAACTTGACAAAGCTAATAATATACTACGTGGATCTGCCTTGAAACAATTACCTAAAACCAATTCTTCTCGTGTTCCACTGGTTATTACCTATCAGCTAAAACTAAAAACCTACCCAAGATACCAAAGAAACACTTTTACCTCCTTCAACTTAATGATCGACTAAAATCCATCTTTACAGAAGTTCCTGTCGTTTCTCTTCAGAAAAAAATATAACTTTGCATTCACACTTAGTTC
>NW_013666257.1:0-1351 GCF_000517525.1 Limulus polyphemus
TGTTATCAGAAAGGATGGATGATATTCACCATCAAGTACGTTCAAACTTGAAAACGTCTGCTGATTCGATGAAGTTAACCTATGAAAAGAGATCTACTGAAGTCGGCTTTGTACTAGGAGACAAGGTGTGGTTGTATAATCCCAGTAAGCCCAAAGGGACGTCTCCTAAGTTGTCTTCTCCATGGGAAGGCCCATATGACATAGTGGATCGTCTCTCAGACGTGACTTTCCGGATAAAATATGGTTGGCGAGGTAAGCCAAAAGTGGTGCATGCCAACAGGCTTTGGCGTTATCACGGTCCAGGACATTTCACTTGGGACGAAGTGAACAAAGGAAGAAATGACGCTGCTGAAGACTTGTCACCTGATAAAGCCACCGTCGAAGAAGAAACTCTACTCAGTCTTGAAAAGCGAAACGGTGAAGCTCTTGATGAAGTTACTACCACTGATGTGACTGTTATCAACGATAGGACATTTCCTGATGAAGCAGATGAACCCCATATGAAGCAGAAGCCAACTAGACGGAGACCAGTACGGAAGAAGATACGTCCCGTAAAATAAGAGACTTTGTTGAATTGTAATTTTGTGTTTGTAATTCTGTACATTTAATTAAGTTATTGTTAATTGTTATTGGTTTATTGTAAGTGGCTATTGTTCGGGACGAACAATACTAAGGAGGGGCAGTGTTGCGTCAGCGAGGTCACGTGACTAGTATCACGCCACGTTCTTCTCGAACCTTCATGAATTATCGGGAGACTACTAGATTGGGGTAGTCTGGTATATATAAGACGGTCACAACGTGGCGGAACAGTGTAATGAGTAATTGAACTGCAGTCAGAGAGTGTGTAATTGAACTGAGTATTGTTGAAGTCGAGCACGTGAGACGTTCGTTGAGAATTGTTGCGCGACTGTTGAAATTAAGTGTATCGCAAAGTTGTATTCAGAGAGAATAAACTAGTTTTATTTAAGAAAGGACTTTACGGAAAATTAACTAACGAACGGAGACGTAACAATATGTTTGTTACAGGGAATAGTTAAAGAAAGAGTAGTAAAGTATTTACACACACCACATATTATGTTTAACATATCGTTTTCCTTGTATCAAATTTGACATTGTTACATTTTCATAGATAGTTCAGATATTATTTTAATTTATTATTTTGTATCTGTCACATATTTTAAATAGTTTAAACAGTAACGTATCGAATACAAATGCCACTTATCTCTGCCGCACGACAATAAGGGTGCTTAATGAGTTTTCTTTGTTCAGAAGACAGGCTAAGGGTAATTGGAGAAAATATATTTAATTAGTATTCGATGACGAGGAACCCACTTTGAGACTAATAATGGCT